>NC_142869.1:46831500-46984166 GCF_051225735.1 Oryctolagus cuniculus | reverse complement strand
GATGCCAGAATTGTGAGGCCACCCAATTTTGTACAATAACCATCCAAAAGTCATGAAGAAAATAAATCTTTAACTTCTTAGTTTTTTTTTTAAGTTATAGAAACAAGAAGTTGGTTAATATAATGGGTGAATGGAAAAACAAATTTTGGTATACAGTGATTCAATTGGGCATAAAGTAGAAATGAAATATTATCCTACCATAAAAAGAATGGTATACTGAAACTTGCTACCATGTGGATGAAATTTGAAAACACCACACAGTGAAAGAAGCCAGACACAAAATGCCACTTAGTGTGTGATTCAGTTAATAGAAAATATCCAGAATAAGCAAATCTTTTGCATCAACAAGATTAGTGGTTGTCAGATTGTGGATAGAGAGGTAAATGGGGAGTGATTACTTAACAACTATGGATTTTTCTGGTGTGATGAAAAGGTGCTGGAACCAGGCAGATATGGTGATTATACAATATTGCAAATACAATAAATGCCACTGAATTGCGCACTTTAAAATAGTTAAAACTATGTTGTGTGAATTTTACCTCCACAAAGAAAGGAAAACACATAAATGTGAATTAAGCACTTTCTCAATCTTTCAATCAGAAGTTTCAGCTTCTTGAAAAATATATTTAAAAAGTCTTATTTTTCTGAAGTATGAGTTGGCAGTGTGAGTTTAAACCAGTTTTCATCTGGGGTTTTTAAAATGTGAGCTACACATCAGACACATATGTGTTCATGAAACATGTCTGCATTTCCCAAGACATTTTAATCCAACAGCTTATGAGAAGAGAACTGGAAAATGTTCAAGTTAAAATTGAATCCATGGATATGTACTTGGTTAAGATTCTTGTTTCTACATCAAAATGATGAGATTGAGTTCCAGCTCCACTCCTCAGTCCAGCTACCTGCTAATGTAGACCTTAGGAAGGAGAAAGTGATGGCACAGGTAATTAGGTCTCTGCTGAACATGTGGAAGACCTAGATTGAGTTTTTGGCTTCTAGCTTTAGCCTGCTCTAGTCACATCCCAGCTGTTGAGGGTGTCTGAGGACTGACCTAGAATTTGGGATATTTCTCTCTCTCTCTCTCTCTCTCTCTCTCTCTCTTTCTCTCTCTCTCTCTGTCTTTCCAATAAATCAAATAAATTCTTTAAGAAAACTACATACAGAACCATCTTTCAGGTTACAAAGTAATGATAATACACATTTTCTATGTATTCATTGAGGCTTTTTGTATATTATTGATAGAAGTTAAGAAATAAGAATATACAATAAGGCATCACTTTATTTAAAATCCAAATTTCCCAAATATACATTTATTGTCTTGTATATAGAAAGTCATTCAATTTCTTTGTACCTTATATTAATTTTTCTAACATTGGTGATTCAAATTGGCAAGGTCTAATAGTCTCATTTCTGACTAACAAGCATCTATTTGAGGGTTAATGTAAGTAACCTGTTTGGTGTTATTTTCTGAAATATCTCTGTATACAATCTCAGGCTTCTTCTTAGGAATAGGATGGCTCTTTTGGGAGTTACTAGATCTATACAAAATGAGTATGAAGTTATTTTTTCTGTCTTTTGGTCTGTAGGGAACTAAATAATGAATACCAGGTGCATCTTGCATTTTTTTAGTGCTTCTTCCCTATTTTTGGAACAATATGACAAGCTTGAAATGTAGTAAGTATTTTATGACAGACATCAACAGAAATCAGGGATGTTTTGTAAAGAAAAATAAAATAGTGTAAGGCAAAAGAATTTCCAACGAGTAGCTGAGATGCAATGAGAGAGAGAACATTAAGCTTGACCTCAATTTTTTTCCATAGGATTCTCCACATCCTGGTCCATTGTCCTCAAGATATTTTAGGGGAGTCTAGTATTTGTGGCATAACACATGGCAGGTCAAAGGCAAAACATAACAGGATGCTTCAAAAGTACCAGTGAACTAGGGAATATAGATTTTAATATCAACAGGTTCAAGTTGCTGACAGATTGGACATGTTTGCTAAGACATCTTATCCCACAGGAAAAGTGTGTTTCAGAAATTGATAGCTGATCTCACTGTGGCAGTGTATTGGGAAAAAGAAAGTAAAAGAATGTGTTAAGGCTGAAAAAACTTGTAGTTCTCTGATTACATTTTGTGATTCTGTTACATTTCCATTCAAAAACATTAAAAGCTAAAATAAAATAGCAAAGTGTTTTCTTGGAAATTCATTTTATTTTATCTTGAATACTATATTTTGCTGCTCACATAGAAATAGGACTGTACAAATATATTGGTTTAGATTTAATCTTATGAAAAAAAAAAAGGACAAGTCTATGTAAGCCCTGTAAAAGTGTCAGTGTCATTATTCCAAGGAAAAGACAGTGACAAAATATATTAATTGTTCTCTCAAATGTTGTGAAATCATTAAATCAAATAATATCATGTCCCTTTATAGATTTTCTAGCATGCCTGAGGATGTTTCTAACCGAAAGAAACACTCCATCTAAGATAGCAAAGATGAGATCTTGCCTGTCACTGTGAATTAGTTCTAATATAAGGTTTCAAGTGAGGGTATTGATTAACTCACAAAAGGAAGGAAGCTACTTTTAGGATATGTGGGAGGATATTTTGGGATTTTATTTGAGTCATTGCATTCAAGAACTGAATTTGTTCCTCTGTCCTTTCTGCATAACTTGTAAAATCAAAAAATAAAAACACATAACAATAACTAATAGATTTTAACAAACTAAAATGACAAAGAATTGAGTATTTATATTCAAGAATTATGTAGTTTATCCTGCCATCTATTTAGATAAATTATATGCGTGTTTTCAAAAATTCGTGGAAAATGTGTGTTATGAAAACTATGCATGGATTTTAAAAAACAGTTTTGCACAAAAATAACCTTTAATTACATTTTCCATTAACTTTTGAAGTACCTCCTCCATACAAAAAAATACACAGACATACACACACATGCACACACAGCTAAATAAGTGATAAGTTTTATTTATGGTAAATAAAACAAAACAACTTTAGGCTAAAATAAACAAATCCAATATATCATTATGGCTTTAAGGCTTTAAGGCACAATTTTAAATTTAATATAAAATTTGAATTGGTATGTGATCAAGCACTTGGAAAACTATACTATAAAAGCAATCATTTTAGCAATCTCTATGATTCCAAGATATGGTTGTCTGGAACATTCTGTCATGCTTCTTAACCTATGTTGAAGATTGGGATGGAGTTTCTGATTTCTGGCTTCAGCGTGGCCTGTACCTAGCTACTGCAGACATTTGTGGGGTAAGCCAGCAGATGAAAATATACTCTCTCTCTCCCTCTCTCTCTCTCTCTCTCTCATATATATATATATACATATATATATAGCTGTATCTTTAAGAGATATATTTCTAAAGAAAAGTTCATTCTCAAGAGACTCTTTTCAACTACAAACTAAGGAGAGCAAAAACAATTCTTAAACTATGGGCAGATTTGCAATATATAAAGAGGTTTAATTTATTTTTTTTAATTATTTAATTTTTTAAAATTTATTTGACAGAGTTATTGACAGTGAGAGAGAGACAAAGAGAAAGGTCTTCCTTCCACTGGTTCACTCCCCAAATGGCCGCTAAGGCCGGCGCTGCACCGATCCAAAGCCAGGAGCCAGGTGCTTCTTTCTGGTCTCCCATGTGGGTGCAGGGGTCCAAGGACTTGGGCCATCATCCACTGCTTTCCCAGGCCACAGCAGAGAGCTGGACTAGAAGAGGAGCAGCTGGGACTAGAACCAGCACCCATTTAGGATGCCGGCACCACAGGCAGAGGATTAACCAAGTGATCCATGGCGCCGGCCCCAAGAGGTTTAATTTAAGAATTGTAAAATAAAAGATAATGGGTATTGGTGAATTTTTGAAGAAAATAAAATATTTTTACACTGTTGTTGGGAATATAAATTAATATAACAATTATATATAAAACAGTATGGAGTTTCTTTTAATCACTAAAAATGGTGCTATCAGATGATCCAGCAATCATATTACTGGACATATATGTCCAAGTGAAATTAAATAAGTGTGTCAAAGAGTTATCTGCACTTCCATATTTACTGCAGCACTACTGACAATAGGCAGATATGGAAATAATATATGCGTCCATTCACTGCTAAATGGAAAAAGAAAAGGAGATGCTAATACACAATAGAAGTCTATTCAGTCATTTAAAAAAAGATGAAATGTCGCTATTTCAATAACATGGGTGACACTGGAAGTCATTATGATAAGTGAAATAAGTCAAGAACAGAAAGACAATATCACATGGTTTCAGTCATGTGGAATGTGAAAGAGGTGATCTCTTAGAAGTTCAGTGTATAAAGGTATTAATCAGAGACTGGGGAGAGATAGTGGGAAAGGTCAGTTAATGAGTACTTAGTTACAGTTGTAAATGAGTATGATGATCCAGGGTTCTACTGCATAGCAAGTAGGGTGACTACTGATAATGTTAATGAACTGTCTATTTTATAAGAAATTATAAGATATAAATAAACAATGTTAAATACTTGAGGAGGTAGATATATTGATCCAACATTATATAATGTACACATGTAATGAATAGTTACATGGTACCTCATAAAAGTGTGCCCTGTTGTATGCCTCTTTATAAAATGCTTTAAAAATACTGCAAAATAGTTTTGAAAATAAAATCTCTTTGCTTTGTTTTTTGCTCCTTCCTGTCGATCTCAGAAAAATAACTAAAAAAGAGTGATATCCCCAGATTTATAGAAAATGCACAGACGCAACACAATTATTCCTGCTTTAACACATTTGAACCAATCTGATGTTCAGCATGAGATATTTGCTGGGGGCTACAACTGTGGGAAGAGTCCTCTGGCTATGATAGGTTTGCCAAAGAATGACACAGTGGAAAGAATCCCTCTGTCAGGATCAACTTTAAAAACATCTGTCCTTTATGTTTTTCTCTATCCTAGAGGTCAAATAGAGGAGGCTCAGTCATACCATCCCTGTACATCCAGCTGCCCCTAAAGGAGGTCCAGATCTTTTCAAACAACAGTGCAAATCTTTTCCCTTGTTGTTCACTACATCCTTCAACACCTTAGTGCTATTCCCTGTTTGCATCTCTCTTGACAAATGATGTTGACATTGCCCATTAAATTCTAAAGGGAAAAATTTCAGGAAGACAAACAATCCTTGGTCTGTTGTCAAATTAGTCTGATAATAACTAGAAGTGACCCAAACAAGATTCTTTGACACTCAGAGATTAATGTAGTGACCGTGAATGCCAAAATATTAAGTCTTATGTTTGGTCATGTTGCTTACTTTCTGATTCATCATCACTCTTTTGTTCAAATTTTTGTTTCATTGAATATTTTGTGATTGTTGTGTGTCTATGAAGTCTCATGGTGACTGTATTGTGAATATTCTAATGACCTAACACAGACTAAGGTACATAAAAGAAAAATTGTGAGATGTCTGCTGGGTCCTATGGTTATAGCTATAACTATTATGACATTTCTGATTGCATTGTGTTTTCATCCTCAAAAAGAGAATCAAATTGACAGTTGAGCTTTTCAAAGTCATACATAAAGCCATCAGTAACTCTGCTTCCCTGCTGCTACAACCACTGTGGACATGTCACCCTTATTTTTTTTTCTTCTGAGTCCTCTGGGTGCCATACTGTTGAGCCTGGAAAGAGCAAGAGCTGCTGAGGTTATCAATTCCATGTGGAATAAAACTTTCAAGCATCCATCACATGTGCTGATACCAAATAATTGGCCTCATTCGGGTTAGCAAGTTCATACAGCAAATAACTCTAGCTGAGAGCAGTTCCTTATTATTTCATCGGAATTAAAAATGACCATTTTGATGGCACAATCCAACCATCTCTCCCCAATATTTTTCTGCTACTATCAAGGAATAATTGCAGAAGTGTTATTTTAAGTAACTCTATTGAGATTTTCAAGAATAATTCTTGTGCATATTTATAACACTCGAGAGAGAATGATGCATACTCAGCTGCTATTTCTGGTGTTCTGGTGTCTAAACAAATGCCTGAGACACCTCAACCAGAATGTATATGCTGCCCCTGCAGTATAACAGCAAAAGATGTACTCAAAATATTATCCGAGAATTTAAGTCATTTATATTTGTCAATTGCTTTGGACACTTCATAGTTTCTATAGGAAAGGTATTAAGGGTGGTGCAGGGCTTTTAGAGAACTGGTCATTTAGCTACAGCTGTGCACTCCAAATGAGGGTAATCCTTTGTCATGGATATGGTTCTTTTTGATTTGATTTGTTTGTTTGTTTTGCCTTCTTAGTATCCAATTCTATTTTACTTGTGTTTGGAATGGTACAGGAGCAGTTTTCCTATGTTTTGCTGTTGATAGCAATCACGAGAAAATCCTTACTTTATGGACCAAAAGTTTTTGAATTTTTTGAAAAAGGAGAAATAAAATGATTCAAGGGCACAGAGAGATATTAAACCATTAAGGAAGGAAGAGGGAACGGAATTCCAGCCTGCTGTGAAATAGTCATTTATTACATACTTGCAACTGGAAACCGCTTAATTTGCTAAGATCTACTTATGGAATGAGCAAAGCCTGATTAACCCCTAGAAAATAAATAACAAATAATAAGAAAAGTTAATAAATGTATTTCTCTATTTTACCTATCATTATGCTTCTTAAATACCAACTAGAAATAGCAATAAATCAACATATCAAAAATAACTTTATTGTTAAGGTTGACTTCCAAACATAAGAAATCTATTTGCACTTCCCCAGTGTTTTGCAATCTACTAATCTACTCATTTAACTATTTTCCTTAAGTTTCCAAATATTGAGTGCCATTCTTTATCTTGTATTTCTTAAAAATATTTTTCTACATATACCTCTATTGGTTATGGATACTCAATGATATTTGCAAGACAGTTTTCACTTATCTTCATTTTAACAGCAACTATTGAATCTCTGGGCAGATATTTTCATATAGCAGTTAAACGACACAAAGGCACGATGCTATTATTTATTAATAGACCTAATGGAATCTAAATCTCAGGATCAATGCAAGTGTAAGACAATTAAAGACCAATGGACCACAAAAGCCTGTGGAGTATATTGTAGGATACCTTATCCACATATGTTACTTAGCAGCATCTCCTTCCTGAGGCTGCTGCTAACTCTAGGAAGCAATTAAGATTGAACTAACTAAAAAAAGTGATTGAGAAAAGCAATGTATCATGTCTAGATAATTGTCTTACATTTAATGGTGTTTGGTTGGACACACACTTCAATCAAGAGATAGAAATATTTCAAAGTAATTATTGGATTTTTATGCAGAGATTTCCAGGAATATACCCAAAGTTTAAAAAAAATTAATAAATTCATAACAGATTGTGTCATTCTTTACACAACAATAGTAAGAATATAATTGTGGAGTGGGTTTTTGGCCTAAAAGTTACAATGCTGTTTAGGTTGCACATATTCCATGTCAGAGTGCCTGTGTTTGATTCATGCCTCTGGCTCCCTACTATTACACATTTTGGAAGACAATAGTGATGGTTCAAGGATTGGGTTCCTGACATCCAAATGCAGGACAAGAACTGAGTTCCCACCTCCTACCTGCAGTCCAGTCGTGTTCAAGCCATTAGAGGTATTTGAGGAGTGAACCAGTTAATGAGAGTGCTGCGTGTGTGTGTTGTGTGTGTGTGTTGTGTTTGTGTGTGTGTGAGAGAGAGAGAGTAGGTGTATTTGTGTGTATGTGTCTCTCTCATATTTTTTTCAAAAATAGAATGTAATTTTTTTCCATCAATGAGAAAAAGTAGGCGACATAATCTGAAATTTATGTTTCAAAGTGCAGTAATGAGTAAAATTTGAACTTAAATTACATTTCAGGAATAGTACTATACTTTATTAAGGAATATTTATAAAAGTTTATATTAAGGAATATTTCTAAAAGTTTAATTAAGACTAAATAAGGTATTACCTCTGTATTTTTTTTTTATTTATTTGACAGATAGATTTAGATAGTGAGAGAGAGAGACAGAGTGAAAGGTCTTCCTTCCGTTGGTTCACCCCCCAAATGGCCGCTATATCCATAGCTACGCTGATCCAAAGCCAGGAGCCAGGTGTTTCTTCCTGGTCTCCCATGCTGGTGCAGGGGAACAAGCATTGAGCCATCCTCCACTGCCTTCCTGGGACACAGCAGGGAGCTGGACTGGAAGAGAAGCAAATGGGACTAGAACCAGTGCCCATATGGAATGCTGCAGGTAGAGGATTAAACAAGTGAGCCAGGGCGCCAGCCATCAAGAACATTTTAATTATACCTGAAGCCAATAACATTAAGGTGGTACTATATTCTGAGAAGCATGAACTGAACCTCCTAGAGTGAATAAGACATTAATATTGCTCAGGAAATATTGCTATATCAGTGAATAAAGTAATATAAATTATTTTTAAACATTTTTGTCTCAGAAATATTAATATTTTCTTTTCTACTTGCAAACTATTTGAACACTTCATTTATTTTTAGTAATAATGTATATTGCCTATAAAAACCCAAGACCTGAGAAAGTATCTTCAATATAAGAGATATTCCCTTGGGGCTGGTACTGTGGTACAATGGGTTAAAAGCCTGGCCTGCAGTGCAGGCATCTCATACAGGTGCCTGTTTGAGTATTGGCTGTTCTACTTCCAATCCAGCTCCTTGCTAATATGTCTGGGAACTTGGAGGAGGAAGGCCCAAACCCTTGGGCCCCTGCATGCACATGGGAGACCTGGAAGAAGCTCCTGGCTCTGGGTTTAGATCTGCTCAGCTCTGGCCATTGCAACCATCTTGGGAGTGAACGAGTTAACGGAAGACCTCTCTCTATGTGTGTCTGTACCTCTCTCTCTGTAACTCTGTCTTTCAAATAAATAAAAGTTTTTTAAAAAGAGATGCCATCTTACTTGTTAAAGTGATCAGTTTAAGTTCATAATTGATCAAAAAGATAGGATTAAGTGTCAAAGTGTTTACATAAATAAGACCAGTGTCTGCAAATAATTGATAGAATTAAAAAGGAGAGCATGATCCTACATGGAAGCAGGATACACAGCAGACTCACAGAATGGCAAAAACCCTAAACAGTACTCTGGCCTCAGAATCAGCCCTTAAGGAATTCAGATCTGGATAAAAATCCCATGAGAGTTTCACAGGCATGGAAAGCCAAGACACTGTGGAAAAAAAAAAAAAAAAAAAAAAAAAAAAAAAAAAAAAAAAAAAACCTATATGAAAGATCTCTCTGGTGAGATCCCAGTGGAAAGAATGGGCTATCAAAGAAAGCAGTATCTTTCTCTGAAGGGAGGAGAGAACTTCCACTTTGACTATGGCCTTGTCTAAATAAGATTGGCATTGGTGAACTCAAGAGGCTTCCATAGCCTTGGTAGCTCATGACAAGAGCCTCGGGTGATTACTGACAGCATAAATAAGAGTGTCAATTTTTAAATCAACAAAGGAAGTCACTGTGCACCTGCTGCCCGTGTAGGACCTCTGCCTTTAATGTGTTATACTATGAGAATTAATGGTAAATCTACTACTCAAACAGTACTCTATACTTTGTGTGTCTTTGTGGGTGCAGCCTGACTAAATCTTTACTTAGTATATACTAAGTAGATCTTCTGAAAATGAATCATGATGAATAGGATGGGAGAGGAATTGGGAGATGGGATGGTTGCAGGTGGGAAGGAGGTTATGGGGGCAAAGTTGCTATAATTCAAAAGTTGTACTTTTGAAATTTATATTTATTAAATAAAAATATGAAAAGAAAAAAATAGAATACTATATAGCAGTAAAAAAGAAATCTGGTCATCTGCAACAAATTGGAGGAATCTGTAAAACATTGTGCTGAGTGAAATAAGCCAGTCCCAAAGGGACAAACATCATCTGTTCTCCCTGATCTGTGACAACTAACTGAAGACCTAAAAGGAAACCTGTAGAAGTGAAACAGACACTATGAGAAACAAGGACTTAATCAGTTCTTGTCCTGACTGTCAAGGAACAACTTACTATTTTATTCCTTTTAGTATTTTTTTGTTCTACTTAATACCATTAGTTGAACTCTTTAATTAGCACACAATTATTTAACTGAAAAGTGATCCCTGTTAAATATAAGAGTGGGAATAGGAGAGGGAGGAGATGCACAGTTCAGCACATTCTCACTCGGGCTTAGCTCTAATGGTAGAAGTAGAAACGTGCCAGGGCATTCCAAATCAATCCCATCAAGGTGGCATGTACCAATGCTATCTTACTAGTCAAAGTGATCAGTTTAAGTACTTAATTGATCAAAAAGATAGGAATAAGTGTCAAAGAGATCACATAAACAAGACTAGTGTCTGCTAATACTGACAGAATTAAAATGAAGTGAATGATTCAACATGGGAACCGGGATATACAGCAGACTCATAGAATCAGATGCCCTAAACAAAACTCTGGTCTCAGAATCAATAACAAGAAAGCAAAGAATTCAACTAAAACTTAGGCAAATTATATGGATCGTTCTCAAAAGAAAAAATTCAAATGATCAACAAATCAATGAAAAAATAATTCAACATCATTAGCTGTCAGGGAAATGGATATTAAAACTTCAAGGAAGTATAATCTCACCCCAGTAGGAATGGCCATTGTTAAAAACATGAAAGATACAAATGATGAGGAGGATATGGGGAAAAGAGAACTCTTACAAACTATTGGCGGGAATGTCAATTGGTACAATCATTATGAAGAACAATATGAAGGTTCCTTAATAAACTAAAAGTAGACCTACTTTTCCTTCCACTTCTCCCATTTCTGAGTTATATCCAAAGGAAACAAGCATATCAAAGAGATACCTGCATTCCTCTCATACTTATTGTTGATAAATCCCCTCAATAGCTAAAATATCAACTTAGATACTCACCAATAGGTGAATACATAAACAATGGAATATCATTGTCCACAAAAGTATGCTATGCTATTGTCTGTTGCACAATGAATAGAATAAAAGGACATTATATTAAGTGAAACAAGTCAGACACAGAAAGACAAGTATTGCACGTTCTTTCTCATATATAGAAGGTAAAATTAAAAGTCAATCTCAATGTAGAATAATCGTTACTAGTGATTGGGAAGGGTGAGGAGCGGTAAGATAGAGGGACACTGAAAAACATGTGCCATATATGGATGGAGGGAATAAGTTCTGGTATTCAACAGAATGTGGCAACTATGGTTCATGGTAACATATGTAATGAATAACTGGAAAAGAGAAACTTGAAGTCTCTATTTCTAAAATGATTACAAAGAGATGAAAATGTTAGTTACCCTGATTCATGTAAAGCATTGTATGCATGTACCCTTGACATATGCACAATTATCATATGTTAAACATTCTTAAATATTCAGACATGGGCATGCTAACTACCATGATTAGATCATTTCACATTGGATATATGGATTAAAGTATCATATTGCACCCCACAAAAATGTACAATAAAAACTTCAAAATACATAGCCTGCTTATTTTGTTAAGTGCTATGTCTTCAACAGCTAAAAGAATGCCTAACATATAATTAGTCAATCAATTAATTTTGTTGGGGACAGTTATTGGCATACTGGTTAAGATCTGCTTAGATACTTACGTCTTGTATTGAAATGACTAGACTGAAGTCTCAGCTCTGCTTCATGCTAACACACACCATAGGGGGCAACAGATGATGTCTCACATTCTTGGATCCCTGCCAACCACAAGAGACATCTGCATTGGGTTTTCAGCTCCTGACTTCATCTTGGCCCAGCCCTGACTGTTGCGAACTTTGAGGGAGTGATCCAGTGGATTGTAAACCTCTCTCACTCTCTCTCTCTCTCTCTCTCTTTCTCTGCTTTTCATATATATATTTAATATATATCTGCAAATAAATTTTAAAATGAGATGAAATCAACATATGAAAGAGTTATTTGTTCTCCTGTGTGTATTACAACTCAATTTAAAATAGCTAAGATTTGGAATTAACCCAGATGTCCATCAACTGATGATTGGATAAGGAAAATACACACATATATATGTGTAAATATATATATATATATTTATATAAATATATACACACACCATGGAATACTTCTCAGCCATTAAAAAAGAATTAAATACTGTCTTTTGCACAAAATGGATGCAAATGTAGACCATCATGCTGTGAAATAAGCCACTCATAAAAGACAAATATATATTTCCTCTGATATGTGGTAGTTAATGTAGAATACAAAAAAGTGTATAATAATGAAACTGATATCTTATCATTTGATTAGTATTGTAGCACATGCCTATACTCCTGTGGAACAGTAGTCTTACTACATTTTATTATGGTTGGTGGTGCATTAAGTTTTGTGATTAAAAAGTAACTTGAGGGGCCGGCGCCATGACTCACTTAAGTAATCCTCCGCCTGCGATGCTGGTTTCTCATATGGGCGCCGGGTTCTAGTCCCAGCTTCTCATCTTCCAGTCCAATTCTCTGCTGGGGTCCAGGAGGGCAGTGAAGGATGGCCCATTTCAGTATAAGCACCTGACTCCTGGCTTCGGAGTGGCCGTTTGGGGAGTGAACCAACGGAAGGAAGACCTTTCTCTCTGTCTCTCTTTCTGTCTAACTCTATTTGTCAAAAAAAAAAAAAAAAGAACTTGAAATTATGTTGTATAAAAATTAAAGAAAAAGAGAAAGGTAGGAGACCGGATTGAAGGAAAAAGGGAGGGAGGGATGGAAGTATGGTTCTCTTAAAATTATATCATGCTATGAAATGCATGAAATCTCTTCTCTATATATTAATAAACTTTCAAAAATAAAAAATGAATTTTGTTAAATGAACAAGTCATTATGTTCCATTTGATCTATAATTTAATCTCTCTGCCCCTTAATTTCATAATCTATAAAATAGCAATGAAGAGGAAGGGAAAACATAGGTATTTGTCTAGATCTTATGAACCTCTGACCTTTAAACAGTTGAAAGATTATAATATCTGATACATATACTGTAGCTAAATAAGGTGGATAAAAATCTAGTAGTAAATACCAAATGTGAATTATTTCAATATGGAAGAAGTCAGGGTGAAGGGATATTGCTGGCAATTTAAAATATTATTTCCATGATGGAAGACTATTTATGAATGTAACATTTGGTCATGGACCAAATGAATGTAAATGGATTTAAGTGGGTGTAAGTAATCATTTCACTGGAAATATGCTATCATTGATAATACAAATGCAAATATAAAATGATAAGAAAATGTAAAACATGAAAAAGTTTGATAAAGAACCTGTTTTAAACCTTAATCCCACTAGTTCTCTTTGTTATGGAAACTGTCCACAAAATTTCAAAAGTTAGCTCTTTGTGGTGTGCTATGAATAAAAATATAAATAAAGTAATGCTCTAATCTCAAATAGCCAACTGCTTCAATCGTGCACAAAATTATAATGTGAAAAAATAAAGAAAATGTATCACAATTTCTCACATATTGTTTTAGATTTATAATCTGAAGCACTATTGAAATTTCACTTGTGAATTTGACCATGTTACACATAACTAAATGATGACATGGCTAAGTGGAGATGATTTCAGTGTTTATTATTGTTTATATAAATGAAGGTATTTAATGTTATGATGGAACATAGTTAATTTCAATTTCTTTATTCTGCAATGTACTTAAAACAAATATATATGCATGTATGCAATATAATGCATTGAATACATTCAAATGAAATTTGTTCATATAAAAATTGTTTAATATCAATTTACAAATTCTCTGGATTATAATTGCCAAAGCTCGCTGTCAGCTTTCCCGCCACCAACGACTGGCTAGGACGCTGACGGAGGAGACTGAGAAAAATCAGGTTAAACGCTCTTTGTTATCACACTGGCAGTAGGAGGGAAGGCCACTCAGCTGGCTCCTGCAGGCACTAGGCTCTACAGACCGGGGAGGGAGGCTAAGTAGCACTCCGAATTATAAGCATCTGAGGGTCTTCTTATATACCCTTGGTTAGGGTTAGCCCCACCTATGTTCCCGCCCTTCGAGCCCCGTAGTCATGGCAGCAGCGGTTATAACGGTTTTGCGGTTAGGCCATTATAATGGTCTGTGGTTAGGCAATAACAGTTTGCGGTTAGGCCATTTCCTCTTGCAAACTTTGCTACAGCGCAGTTTCCTTCCCCGATAAATGATGAGTTTCGTTTCTTCACGAGTGGATCCCTAACACTCTCCTCGACATAAACCCTGAATGTTCATATGTAAATTTTAGTTAGGGTACTTTACAGAATCTGTATAAAGACATAATGTCTTAGAGAAGCCTCCATTGGATACTTGCCTGTGTCTCCTGACTTCAGCTTCCTGAAAATGCGGATCATAGGAAGGAGCATTGATGGGAGATCTGGATTGAGGTTCTGGTTCCGGGTTTTGGTTCTGGTCCAGCTATTGTGGCCATTCAGGGAGAAGACTAATCCTATCTCTCCCTCAAATAAATAAATTTAAAAATAATAAAAAGAAATAATATAAACACAAAATTATGTATGTTTGCTTTCTTCATGATAATTTAAGTACCAAAATAGTTCATGTTATCACTGCCTACAATACTGACAATGTAAATCATTATTCAGATTTTCAAATTATAAAAACTTTATTTACACCCAAAAAGCTACTGAGTATTAATATATTATGTAACATAACATAAACAATAAAAATTACATAATATGCAGTGTATCATTTACAAGTTCATCGAAACTGTGCACTGCAAAAAGTTTACTAATTTCGAAATCTTTTGTACCAAAGTAAATTTTTTAAGATTTATTTATTTATTTGAAGGTAGAGTTACAAAGAGGGAGAAACAGAAAAAGATCTTAAAATCCACTGGTTTACTCCACAGATGGCTGCAAAGGCTGGAGCTGAGCCGATCTGAAGCAAGGAGCCAGGAGCCTCTTCTGGGTCTCCCACCTGGGAACAGAGGCCCAAGCACCTGGGCCATCTTCTACTGCTTTCCCAGGCCATAGGTAGAGAGCTGGATGGGAGGAGAAGCAGCCTGGACACAGACTTGTGCCCATATGGGATGTGGGCACCACAAGGGGAAGCTTAGCCCATTATGCCAGCCCCTATACCAAAGTAAATTAATTCTATTCCCCACTCACATTTTGAAGTACTTAATAAAAAATAAGTTTGTTGATATGAAGAATGTTAATGAAGTATTCATGAACAAAAAGAACAGCATTCTTTTTTAAAAAAAAATATTTATTTATTTGAAAGGCAGAAGCAGAGGCAGAGGCAGAGGCAGAGAGAGAAAGACAGAGACACAGAGAGATAAATTCCACCCGCTGATTCACTACCCAAATGACCGCAACTGCCAGAGCTGGGCCAACCCGAAGCCAGGAGTCAGGAGGTCTCACATAGGTGCAGGGTCCTAAAGACTTGGGCCATCTTCTGCTGCTTTCCCAGGAGCATAGCAAGGAGCTTGATCAAAAGTGGAGCAGCAGGGACTCCAGCCGGCGCCCATATGTATGCAGGCACTGCAGGCAGCGGCTTTACCTGCTAAGCCACAGTGTGGGCCTCCAAAGAACTGCATGTTTAGCTAGTAAATATCTAGCATTATCAGTCTAAGGATATAAGGAGTATGCAGGAAAGTTGTTAAATGAATTCAGAAATTAGGAGATCCCTAAAAGTGAGAAGAGTGATAGGACAAATGTTTCCCAGGAGCAAACCCTTAGGCAGTGATTACTGTGCAAGCGACCATGAATGCATAGTAGGAAAATGAGACAGGGACACCCAGCCAGAAGGCCTGCATTACAATGTAGATACTGTTTTGGCAGGGTGGGGCACCAAATCCTAATCACATCACACTTGAGTAGAATTAGGAAAGGGTGTACACAGTATTCTTCTTTTAGGAAGTAAGATAAATCTAATGATGCATTCTAAGTTACATTTAGTTCAACTATTGGGAAATCATTCTTTTTTTTTTACAGTTTGAGAGAATAACTTGGTTAATGACTTTAGATACATTCAGCTTGCTCTTTCTTCTTCACTACATTTTCTTCATAACCTAAGTATGAAGTCAGCCTTATTATACCCTTAACAAAACCTTTCACCTAACACATATTTTATTCCAAGCAAAGATTTGATTCCCTTTTCAAAAATCCATCTGTATTATGCCATACAAAGTGAACTATTTTAGCATACTGTATAAAATAGAATATGATGGTTGTTTTATTCCTACCTCTGTGATGCAGAGAATTTGTCCTACAATGTACTTTCACTTTCAAACATCTTCTCCATTTGTTCACATAATAGTAAAAATACATAATTCTAGAATTATAATAATTAGAAGATAATCAATTGAGTCCAAGTTCTGGCTTAAGAGAGTCTATGATAAGTCTGAACTAGTAAAATGAAAATAGAATGAACATATTCTTAGTACATTCTAAAGTTGAAAAGAAAAAAAACGAGATCAGAAAAAGACAACTTGGAAAACTGTTAATTTAATATTAGTCAGTTCAATGTTCTGTGTTGAAAACCAAATCAGACATTGGCATTTTCTGTAAGAAATGTATTTTTAACACAACCTAATAAGTAGAAAGGAAGACAGCCTGCTAAAAGAATAATTTCATTTTTTACTCAAGATAACTGCTATATCATAATGATGAAAGATTTCTTATATGTGTAAGACAAAGCTGAACTATAATGAGGCTATCCATTTTTTCTAGACCAGCAAATAAATGAACTGTGAGTAATGGGCTTCAATTTGGAGATATTTTTTCATGCTGAATATAAGGACTTTGCAAAACTCTAATATATCTTTGAATGCCTCTGCATCCTCTTCAATCATTAGAAACAAATTTATAGGGGTTGAGGGGAAAAAGAGACTAGAGTTCTATTTATATTTTATAATATAGTAGCATTGTCACGAAACCCTAAGGCTAAACTTTCGAAGAAAATAAAGAATGCCTGCAATGAAAAAAGAAAAAAAAATAATACAAGAAAACCTTAATTGACACTAAACTAAAAAAAAATTTCATAAAGCGGTTTAAAACAATACAACGGAATGAAGGCACTGCAAAACTACATAGGATAATCAAAAGAAAATTTGAATGAGTTGCAAACTAGCTATACAAAGGGATGTGGTATCTCTGTTTTGTTTGACATTTCTAGGGTGTTTAGGCAAATATTTCTAACGTCTAAAATTCATTTTATATTGAATTCAATGCAGATGGTTTAAACATCTAAATCATTTGCCTAACGTAGTTTTATACATAAAGAAGTTGGAAAGGATAATTGAATTGAGAATGGTTTTAGCAGTATGTTAGAGAAGAACATTTTTAGATTTATTACAATAGAATGTTAACTATCAATATTATTGTTGGAATTTTTTTTTTAGTTGTCCCAATAAAAGTTGATTCCAAACAAAGGAATGTCAGGAAACACTGTGAAAAGTGTTTTGTCTCACTTTGATTAATTTCTAATATTAACACAGTTGCTTGCAGACTGAAATGAAAGCTCATATCCTGACATTTCTAGCATCTTCTACTAAGTAGTTGTGGTTATGGTTTTATCACTTTGGAAAACAGACACTATTGGAAAAATATTCATATTTCTAAAAAGTATCAAAGTGTGTGGACAGAATTTAACACTACATCTAGGTGAAATTTTTGAATAGAAACTATTACAATTAATATTGTTAAATAATAAGACAATAGTTAATAGTTTCTATTGTCCCTCTCTGTTCTGTCTGAGAATCTAAAACACTATTGAAGACTGAACTCTAGTCTGCATTTCTTATTTAGTGTATTTATGTACATACTAGCCAAATAGAAATAGACAAAAAATCAAATTAAATAAAATAATTTTTATCATGACCTACCTATAGTGCCTTAGTTTTCAGTCTACATGGATGCTGAGTTTACCACCACATTGCTTTTGTCTCTAAATGCAAGTTTATATTATTTTAAAGTTAACATATATATTTATTTATGTATTATAAGCATGTTATGGATTTTTTTCTGGTAAGCATGGACATCTTTTTCTATAGAAATATCACCTACATAAAATCAATTTTGTAGGGCCGGCATTGTGGCATAGCTGGTGGGACCACCACCTGTGACTCCAGCGTCCCATATGGACGCCAGTTTCTGTCCTGGCTGCTACCTTTCTCATCCTGCTCCCTGCTAATGGCAGTGAAAGATGGCCCAAGTGTTGGGGCCCCACTACCCAAGTGGGAGACCCAGAGGATCCTCTTGGCTCCTAGCTTTAACCTGGCCCAGCCCCAGCCATTTACGGTTATCTGGAGAGTGAACCAGCAAATGGAAGATCTCCCCTCTCTCTCCCTCTCTCTCTCTTTCTGTAACTCTGACTGAAAAATAAATAAATAACTTCAATTTTGTTCAGTAGACATGTATTGAGTACTTATAATATTTTAGATATTATACCACATGCTAGTATAGTAATAAAATTATTAATATTGATAGGTAAGCAATTACAATGTAAGTTACCATTTGAAAATATTAACAAAAATGTACAAATGTATTAATTGTGTCAGAACATAATACTGAAGAAGGAGAGGGAAATTATTTCAGTCTTCAGAAAGGAGAGAACATGTGCAGAGTGTTGAAATCAGTGGAATGAGTAAGGCAGGAGAAATGGGAGACAGGCTTGCTCTTCTGAAGAATTCAGTAATTTTTACTTTACTCTTGCAGGGAATGGTGCAGTATAATTTGAAAAAGACCTATGGAGAAAGCTAGTGTGCAAAAATCCCAGTTTCCACACACAGTAGCAAGTCGCACAGTGCTATTTTCTTATCTGTAAAATGGAAGTAAAAGTAACACCTACTTCATTGAATCAGTTGACTTCTTGCACCTGGCACACTGTATGTATGCAGTAAAGGTATCTCTTCCAGCTTTACTTACTACTCCTCAGCATTTCCAAACATTGCACCTCCTTCTCTGGAGCCTTTGTTGAGGTTCCCTGGGAGGCTGTGTGTGCCTTTCTGCTGCTTCTCACCCCGTGTTGCTCTTGGCCTGCTTC
This sequence comes from Oryctolagus cuniculus, assembly GCF_051225735.1. Lineage (NCBI taxonomy): Eukaryota > Metazoa > Chordata > Mammalia > Lagomorpha > Leporidae > Oryctolagus > Oryctolagus cuniculus. The sequence goes on along the minus strand of NC_142869.1, from coordinate 46,965,125 downwards.
TCTCCATTCCCTTTTCTCTCCATCTTCGAAGACCCATAAACCATCAACTTACTTATTATATGTCAACCTTCTCTTCCCAGCTACAATGCCTGTTTTTCTCATACCTGTTCACCAACATTTAAAAGATGTTTTAGAAGGAAATGAAACAAATTTGTCAGTGCATTGTTAACCAGATGATTGAAGATGCCACTTTTTTGAGAAGTTATTTCCAAGGGTTACAACCAGCTAAAACAGCAAGAGACAACAAACAGAAATTGAGAAATCCTGTCAGGGAAGTTTATCTTGTTTCCCAAAAGTAGATTTTTTTGTTGGCTTTGTTTCATTAAACTTTAGCGTTTCCTTGGTTTTATTCAACATATTTACTCTCTCAAAATATTGGTCATATTAGTTCTTCACTGTCTTCCTAACGAAGCTGAATTGAGAAATTTACTGGGTAAGATCTTTCCATCTTGTCACCAAGGGAGAAAAGGTGTATGTGATCAGACTGTATAAAGGATTGTGACACATACTGAGAGACAGCATTAGTGATGCACTAAGTAATAGAAGACTACAAGGAAAACTGACCCTAAAAATATATTTCTAAAAACTATGAATATAGGGTAATCAATCATTTTTAACCTAAGAAGACTGAATTGATTATTTCTTTTTTTAATCTCCTGGTTGTTTTATTTTTAAAAAAAGATTTATTGCATTTATATGAAAAGCAGAGTTGAGAGAGAGAGAGAGAGATGAATTAATTATTTCTAACCTAACAGAACCTTAAGGACAGTATACAAAATTCTTGCAAAAAATTTCCCACTCCACACCCTCTCAAAAAAAATCGCATTCCTTCTGTTGTCTTCATTGGTGTATTATCAATATCATTTAATTTGACTCATTCAGCAAATCAAATACCAGATATCGTATTTTAAATTTTAATTAAGTATTTATAATTTGGTAAAGTGTACTTTCAGTGTTTAAAGTCATTTCTTGAAATATGCATTTCTTTTAACTCACTTAATAAAAACATATCATGTATATACATATCATTTCTTTTCTATGACATATTTTTGTGAATATATCTAAATAAAAATTTAAAACCTTCAAAGCTGGGGCTGGTGCTGTGGCATGCTTGATTAAGCCTCCACCTGCAGTGCTGGCATCCTATATGGATGCTGGTTCAAGTCCCTGGCTCCTCCTCTTCCAATGCATCTCTCTGCTAATGGCTTGGGAAGACAGTGGAAGATGGCCCAACTGTTTGGACCCTTTTGCCCACATGGGATATCTTGAAGAAGCTCCTGGCTCCTGGTTTCAGCTTGGTCCAGCTCCAACTGCTGCAGCCATTAGGAGAGTGAACCCACAGGTAGAAGACCTCTTTGTGTCTCCCTCTGTCTGTCTGTAACTGTGCTTCTGAAATAAATAAATAAATCTTAAAAAACCTTCAAAGTTACTCATGGCATAAAAATCCAATCTTATTTTGATAGCCAGATAGCTCTGCTTTGTTGTATTACAATCAGAAAAACCATCCTACAGTGTGGGAATTACTTTGGTAAAGATTTGTTAAAAGGCAATTTAAATATTTAGAGCCCTGTCAAAAAACACATGGCACACTCAAGTTGGATAATTTTAGAGAACATTAGCACCTGGTTTAAGATGTGGGCAACATAATTCTGGTGAAATGGAATAGAGAGCCCTTACTCCCTTCTTTGGTTGTGTTAGGAGTGTCTCTGTTTTTCTCTGCATTTACATACCTGTCTCCCAACTTTTCCTAAACATACATGAAACAATGATGATCAAAATAGTCTGCAATTTTCTGTTTTACATGGCATGCAGTTTTGGAAATCTTATCTGCAACAAAGCTTTCTTCAATATGGAGTAATCAAAGTTTAAAGTAATAAAGAAAAATAAATGGTAAATAACTGTGGAATAAATGCATAAACAAAAAAGTAAGGAAACAAATATGTTAAATGAATTAAGTAAAGAAAAAGTAAATAAAAGCAAAATGCTTTGAAGCTGTGAAATTTTATTTTGCTAAGTTCATATATGTCTAAATCACTACTATAGAGATATCTATGGGTGAATATACTGCATAATGTATTGTATGATATGTTTGATTAATGATGTGATAATGCCATGATAACAGGCTTAACAGCAAATATTTCAATGACTCTCATGCACCACAAAAGTTTCGGTCAATGATGGTCACAAATTGCCCTGATCCTAATATTCTAATGGACTTGAAAAACTGCTGCTGCTTTGAGAGATCCTAGCCATCCTAATGCCCTGTAATAGTGATACTGATGTATACAAACCTTTCATACAGTCAAAAGATAACACAAGCAGTTATGCACTGTACACAACTCTTGATATGCTTTTAATGATAATGAACAGCTATGTTACTGGTGTATGTATTTATGATACTATACTTTTGACCTTTATTTGAGAGTGGCTTCCTCTCCTTACAAGAAGTCTATTGTAAAACACCTTATACAACAGCAGCCTCAAACATCTGGTACCTACCACACCTTTCAACTGACTCAAAAGCCCTTACAGAGTGATTGATCTACCCCATCAGGGTTTGTACAAGCGATAAAGTTGGCTACAGACACATGCTTGGTTTTTCAGAACATATTCTCATTATTAAGCCATACATGACAGAATTATTAAAGTTTCAAAAATTCAAGTAGTCACTATTACACAATAGCTCTACATTCCTCTGCAGACATAAGGGAATACCTGCCTTCCCAATTATTACTTTGTCAACCTGAGAAAGCATATTCCAAAATACTTTCATGAGAACATCTCCTTGGTAATTTAAGTCTTCAGTTAGAAAATTGTGTCTGGAAACTCTCTAAGAAGCCCACGTTTTTGATCCCCTGTAAGTGTTTAGTGAATGAATCATTGCTTATGCTCTTCCTTTCAAGTATTTATTTTATGTGCTTTGCATTGTTTTTCTGAATTAAAGGAATATCTTAACTGCTTGTATTCCCCTGTGTACTATTGTTTAACCTTACTGCATTTTCTATTCAATCTGAATACGTGCAGAGTGAGACAAAATTTCAGGTAGAGGGAAGGCTGATCTGGTCAAGAAAGCAAGCAGCTCAAGTCAGTTATTAGGTTTTGGGAGAAAGAAACTGCTGTGAAATTACACAGTTCTCTCACTTCCTCTTCCACTATGTCAATAACAGACAAGGATAAAGATTAGACAAATAACATTATTGGATATATATCAGGAACATTTCAGTTTTACCGATATATTCGAACAGCTTAGGTGAATTCAAATGGAAATCAGCTCTGAAAAGCCTGGAGCAGCATTCAGTTCACCATTTGAAGCTGGTTTTGAAATCACACAAATGAATATTGAATTAAGAGTAGGTAAGGAAGCAAAAATAAAAAGAATAATTTCAAGAACCACTCACACACCGTAATTAACGTTAGCAGTAAGTGAATACACTTTGATTACATTTTAGGTGAATTTACTCATTTATGATGAAGGATATGACATCGTTTACTGTTCCTGTCTAATATTCGAAAGCCTATTACATCAGTTTTGTATTAAACCTCAAGCTATATTAAGCCATTTATTTGGTTTTATAATTTTAGTTTTCAATTTTTATAGAGTTCATTGATGACATCACCTTCCTCAGATGACTGAGAATGACTTAAATATGCTTAAAGTAATAATTTGTGTCAATTGCTCATTTATTGTTTCTTGGCTCCAAATTCGCTAATTTGTCCTTTGATGTGAACAGTAGAGGGCGCTCCAGGAACAATTCAGGAGAAAGAACCCTGCGTGGGCTGGATGTCCGCAGCAGCTAGAGTGTCAGGTCTGCTAAGGCCTCCCCAGTCACCGGCCCAGCCCGGGTCCGGGTGTGATCTTTCAACCTCAGCCCAACAATAGCCTTTGCACAGCCCTCTCCACAGGGCACCCAGAGCCCCTTCCTGGGCTGTGCCTTCTGAAAACCTCCTGCCTCACGAATTGCCTGGATTCCAACAGCCCACCTGCACCCCCAAAACGGCCCTCTGCTTGCAGAGTAACTCAGGTCAGCCTCTGTCTGGACTCATTGACAAACCCGCGTGTTAGCCTGTCATCTGATCTGCTGTTTCAAGGAGACCCATCTGTTCTCAGACAGGCTTCCTTTTCCCCAGCCTCAGGGTTCCACTCCCTGTCCTGTTTTACCACTGCCCTTTCCCATACGTAACACTGCTCTGGGTCAAATAATTGCTGTCCAACCTACTATGTGCTGTGCACCTCCTGGCTAGACCCAGAGTTCCACATCATATTAATTTGGTCTTCGAATTTATCAAGTACAAAAGTTCTCCTTTCTTAGAGAAAATTCATGAATGATTTCCTGCCACCATAAGAAAGATAGGTCATGGAAAATGCATTGAAATCTTTTAAAATGCCATTATTTGCTTTCAGTCATTTATGATTTTAATAGTGTACAGAATGAATATGCGCTTTCAGGGCAGAAGCGTCCTAATTAAAATGTTGCAGATGGGTTCCTGAAATAGATTGTATCTAACTTAATGGACTTCTTTGAGGAGCTGGTTGGCATGAAGGGTTTCTAAAATTAAAATTTCTATTAATTTTCTAACGCCCTTGACATAATCTTAAATTTAACTTTGGTGGCTGAGCGTAATCACACCTGTGAAGAAAAATTAAGAAAAACTAATTTAAGAAAATCATCTAAAATATACACATACATTTTCTTGAGACTGTGTAAAAGGGAAATTTAATATTTCTTTTTTCCCCCTCTTATCTTCATAAATGTTTGTCACATTGTAAACAAGAAGTTTGCAAGAATGTATCTGGGATGAATTTCATACATTAAGAAAACTGATTGTAGGACATTCGAAATCTTGTGGATTATTTAAATGACATCAGAAGTACTAAAGATTTAAGCCAAACTGCATTTACTCAGGAAAATCTAATTTATAACCGCATAGCTGGGAAGTCTCCAAATAATATTATGAGGCTATAAATTATATTTTAGGCCTGTGAGGTATAACTCTATTTGAATTCTAAAAGTAGTGATGTGCCTTGGTCATAGCCTATAAGAGAAAACAAAGATGACCATATTCCCTACAAGGCACAATCATCTCGCCTTCACTTAGTGAAGGTGTGGATCCAGGTTGATTAGAGGTTGATTAGAGTTTTTAGGTTTGGGTATTATTTTATTGAGGAGCACACTTTATTATTGCTACTGTCTTGATTTTCCATTTGAGGGAAGTTAATTTAACCAGGCTTGTGAGAAAAACATGGCATGTTGGTTTTCTGAATGGACAATTAAATCCCTGTGAGAGCAAACCTAACTGGCACCGCGGATCTACCTACTGCCAGTGATGTTTTAGTGTTCTCTGTGGATGGAAGTACTGGGCTCCTCTGTACAGCCTGATCTTTTATTCTGGCACCATCTAGAATAGTTAGTGTTTAACAAACCATATAAACATTATTTAAAATTCATGCTTAATGAAGCATACTACCTTTAGGTTTATAAAGTACATTTTCATATATCACTGTGATCTTTACTAAATAAAGTAACAAAAATAAAGAAGTAGGACCCCTTCACAATACAAAATCCTCATATGCATAAAGGGTAATGACTATCTTTCTTGAACACATTTGGAGGTAGTATTGAAATAACAATTTGTATGCAATGTATTAATTCTTCCATTCTAATTTGCTCACAGATGTGGAAAACAAAGCCCAATCCCAATAAAACTGGAGAGCAGAAAATTTTATCTTCAGAAAGCTCAATTGTAGCTCAAAATCTCTTGTGTTAAATCTTTTTGTAAAATCATTCCTTTGCTGTGGTTATTGTTGGACTCTGAGAACCCATGGTTGAAATTTGCCTACACCAGGTACAGCGTATTCTAGTGTGTCAAATTTGCTCTGAAAATAAGTAATAACTAAAGAATGTTAAAGGACGTTTGGTAACAAAGTATTGTAGCAGTTTGTAGATGATATATAAAACATATCTGAATTGTAAATCTGTAATTTGATCAGCATTCACAAAAAAATCCTAGGACTCCATGGGGAAGAAGGTAATTGCTAGGAGATGGCATGAGATAATATGCTGATTACTTTATGTTGACCTATTTCCTCATTTTGTAGTTCCTACAGTTTGATTTTTTATTATTCAGTGAATTTTATTGTTTCAATAAGTGTATTTTATTTTATGTGTATTATATTTCATTCTAAGTACACTTTGAAAAGAATATTCCAATGTATAGCATTTAAAACTCTGATTTTGAACATCATTTTTTATAAAATATAATTTAATATATTGTTCCATTGTGTAGAATGTTTGTTTTATATGTCAAATTTTTCTAAGAACCTTATTCTACTTAATTCTTAATATCTGGTAATTTTTTTATATCATCTATTATATCTTATTCAAGTTCAGTAAAGAATACTTGTTAGCCTCTCTTAAATTTCCTTACTATCTCTGACAATCTCACCCCTGAAGTTTATAAAGTGGAGCAATATTTTTTTTACGTGTTATTTGATCTGCATATAATTCATAGCATCTCATTTCACTATATATAATGGTTTAGAAACTCTAGTTTTATATCCTATTTTTAGCTATTTTATAAACTGCAGAAATTGCATTTTTTGCTTTTTTAAAGATATCCCCTCTAGTTTATTTATGTCATATATGTTCCAAACATGTGTCTGCTGTGCTTTATGTGACAATCATATCCATAGCTAGAAATTTCAAAAAACATTTTTTTTCCTGTTGTTATATTTGCAGATTGAAAATTAAATGAGGGGCCAGTGCTGTGGCGTAGCAGATAAAGCTGCAGCATGCAGTGCCAACATCCCATATGGACGTGGGTTCGAGTTCTGGCTGCTCCACTTCCAATCCAGCTCTTTGCTATGGCCAGGGAAAGTAGCTGAGGATGGCCTAAGTGCCTGGGCCCTTGCACCATCTGGGAGACCCAGAAGAAGCTCTTTGTTCCTGGCTTCGAATCTGCACAGCTCTGGCCCTTGCAGCCAATTGGGGAGTGAACTAGAGGATGGAAGACTCTCTCTCTCTCCTCTCTCTCTGCCTCTCCTTCTCTGTGTATAACTCTGACTTTCAAATAAATAAATCTTTAACAAAATTAAATGAATGCTATCTTTCTTAGTCCCTCCCTTGAAATAATACTTAATTGATTATTAAATTGTTAATATTTTGAATAGCAAGTATACCATTAAAGAGTGTATTTTAATTTCCTATCATTTTTATGCAATTTCATTTATGTCTGTCCCCATATCTGTCTTCTGTTCCATTGATGGACTGCATTTGTTCCTCTTAATTTCTACTGCCCCTCATTACCACACTTTATTGGAGGTGGTGGGAGAAGCTCAATGGGTATTATTTACTGATATGAACTGATTTCTTTCACTGGTTTAATTTTATGCTTAGAAACAACTGGAGTATTTATTAATATTTGTGTACCCTTATAAATAACTAATTTCTGAATATAAGAATTTTATACAAATGAGAGACAATAGAACATCAAGAACTCCAGTCAGGAAATTAAATTATTTTCTGTGATATTAAGGCATTCTATACACTTTCACAAATGTAAAATCTTCTCTTAATACAGGCAATTTCCTTCTTCTTCTTCGTATTGGTTGTGCAAACATACCAATAAATATAGAAACAGAAAATGTAATTTAACCCAATAATTTCAACTTAATTATAAGTGATCTGATAGTAATTAAAATCTATACAAAAATATGAACAATGAAAGTTTGATGAAAACTAGCTTAAAGCCTTTAAATGATGTAGCAGACTCTATCCACTGAGCCCTATATTTGCTACCTCTCTGTTTCCATGTCCAGTACCATGCCAATTTGATTTGTCCATTGCTTAGCTCTAAAATTGATCATGGGATTTGCTTTGACCAACTCGATGTAAGCAGACATTGCACAAGGAAGAGCTTGAAATATGCCTGCAAGACTGATTTTCCCTCTCCTCAGTCTTCCTTCAAAATGGTAAGAATATGTCCAGACTAGTCTTCTGGAAGAATTGCTGAGCTACTGCATTGCTGGTATTGCTTACTTTTATTTTACTTTCTTTGGAGATATTTAACTCTGTAAGGACCATTTTTGTGAAAGATTAATAGGATTCAGTTAGAAGAGTAAGACTTTCCAATGTTGTTCCAATCTGTATATTTTCTGATTGAGTCTCAAATATAAAAATAATGTGCCTGGGAAAGCAGTGGAAGGTGGTCCAAGTGCTTGCTTGGGCCCCTTAAACCATGTGGGAGACCCAGAGGAAGCTCCGGGCTCCTGGCTTTTGCCTGCCCCAGCCCCAGCTCTTGCAGCCATTTGGGGAGCTGAACCAACAGATGGAAGATCCTTCTGTCTCTGTTTCTCCAGCTTTCTCTGTAACTCTGCCTTTCAAATAAACAGAAAAAAAATCATTAATAAATAAATAAAAAATTTTAAAATAAAAAGCAATTTTATCACCATTTAATTTGTAAAAAAATTCTGTTTCATAGGAACATTTCCATATAAAATAAAGCAAGTGTGCACTTGATGATAGCAGCAGCTGCTTACTGATGATGAGTTTTGAACCCCCAGCTATTTTGAGGGCTAAGCCCCAGTGGGAACTTTGTCAGAGTCAATACCTATTAATAATTGCTGACAAATTTTCAGCAGCCTGGGAGCAAGCTTCCTGTTGATGACTTGTGAAAAACAAACATATTGAAACTTTGACATTATTTTGATTTTTTTCTCCTTGCTTAGAAACTTAGGAATCATTTTTATTTGAGATCTGAAATACGATTCCTAAAATATCAATTTCTCCAGAAAACCATGGCTACATAACACCGAATTGCTCTATTACGTTAAAATGTGAATTAAACTCAAATACAAAAAGCATGAAACAAATCACCATCCTTCAACAATTTGAACAAAGATTCAATGCCTAAAGAACAACATAGATGGATTTGCAGATGGTGGGCTGTTTTTTACTGCAAGCACCATTAGAAAAAAAAGAGACAAATGCATCGGTTTTCCAGTATATACATTAAGTTGAACCTTTGGCACTAGGAATCAGGGCTTTTTTTTTTATAACAGCATTAACACATACTAGAAAATTGTGTAGTGTCTAAAGGATGGAACCGGCAGCATTCAAGCAATGTTGTCAACTGTGCAATGAAATGTTCTACTGAATTTTTTCTTATTTTTCTAATTACTGTATACACTGGTAGCCACTTTGAAATGAGAAAAATATGTTTTCCCAATACCAGACATTAATGGCGAGTGGTCATTAGACCCTCACAGAGCTTTGGTTGTACTCAGAGGAAGCCACTGGCAGCAAACAGAGATGCAGAATTCTTTGCCAGATATTTTAGGAAATCATACAAATAACTAAACAATAGAGCAAGGTCTTCTCATCAAGGGGCATGTAAGCCAACATCGCTCCAATTCTCACAAATAGTCTCTGTAGGTGTGGCAATCCAGGAACCTGGGGCACTGGAGCAGAAGGGTGAGCCAACAGGATTTCAGCACACTCAGGCCTCTAAAACTTGCAGAGCAGCTGAGCACCCAACATCACATGCAAATATTCTTTTATTCCTCATGGCTTCATTGACTCCATATTCCTTTTTGTTGATGTTTCCCTGTGACTTCTTGCAATTGGCATACTCTTCTAAAATAGCATCTACATTATTCTTAGCAGGAAGTTGGGACATCTGTTTCTGCCTGGTTACTAAGTCCCAGTCCTTGACAAGCCATGGTTTAAATTCTCCAGGAATCCTCAGTTTACCTTCTTGAAGACATTCTCACTTTTGACAGTGGGATCACCTGGGGCCCTCTTCGAGGGGTCTGGGATGCTTTGCTGGTACTGCTACTATTCCGTTTCTGAGAGTCTTCTGAGTTTTTGCAGATCCCTCATAGAAACCCCATGGGATATAAGCAGGAGAGGATGTTATTCTATTTTCCCCCAAAACATGCTAGCTATATAACACAGTAAATCAGTTTTAACACATTAAACATTCCTTTTTGGAATTAAACTCCCCTCATGAAATTATAGAATTCTGTGTAAATATTCAGCATCTTAGAATAAATTCAAGGAATTTTCTTTTGAAGGTTGATCGTGATTTATATATTTTATCAATAAAATTGTATATTAAGTCATATTTTAAGTGATAAGTTGAAAGCTTAATTCTACTACCACATTAGACATAAAAAAGTGCCATTGACTGTCACTATAACTCACAAAAAACAATGTAGATAGGCCACACACAATTGGGGGAGGGGCTTCAAAATTTCATAGAAAATATATGTATTCTATAACCTTCACTTCCTTATGAAAGTTTTGAAGCTCTCTCTTATATACTCGTGTGAGATGTGGACATGGATGTGTGGGGAAGGGGAAGAGACACACCCAGAGAGAGAAAGAGAGAAAGAGAGAGACAGAGGCATTTAAATAAATTCATCTCAGGGCCGGCGCCGCGGCTCACTAGGCTAAACCTCCGCCTAGCGGCGCCGGCACACCGGGTTCTAGTCCCGGTCGGGGCGCCGGATTCTGTCCCGGTTGCCCCTCTTCCAGGCCAGCTCTCTGCTGTGGCCAGGGAGTGCAGTGGAGGATGGCCCAGGTGCTTGGGCCCTGCACCCCATGGGAGACCAGGATAAGTACCTGGCTCCTGCCATCGGATCAGCGTGGTGCGCCGGCCGCAGCGCGCCGACCGCGGCGGCCATTGGAGGGTGAACCAACGGCAAAGGAAGACCTTTCTCTTTGTCTCTCTCTCTCACTGTCCACTCTGCCTGTCAAAAAAAAAATAAATAAATAAAAATAAAAAAAAATAAACTCATCTCAGTAAAAAAATTCAATATGAGTATGGTAACAATGAGAAGTAGACTTTGGGAAAAATTAGCATAGAAAAGTCACAGTTCTTATTGGTAAAAGAATTAATAAAATAGCACAGCAATCATAAACAAAAGTAACTTTAATAACAGAATTCTGTTATTATTTTATTACATATCAACAAATTGTAGTTGTATATAATTATGTGATGAAAAGTGGTGTATCCATTGTTTAATACACTGAGGGATGATTAAAACAAGCTGTGTAACCTAACTATCAACTTATATATTAAGCATTTTTGTAATGAGAACATGTGTGATTTGCTTTCAATGATATTGAAATGTGGAGTCTTTGATTGTTCAGTATATTCACTACATTGTACAACAGATCTCAAAAAAGAAACAAAACTTACCTTTTCCATCTAACATTTTGCCTTTTAATTATTATTCACCTGTTCCTCCCACCCCTACTCAACTTCTGGTAACAGAACCATCCACTATCTAACTGTATAAGTTCTGTTTTCTTTAGATTCTGTCTGTGAGAACTTGCAGTATTTATCTTTTTGTGTTGTCTTATTTTACTTACCTTATTGTTCCCATGTTTTATCCATTTGTTGAAAATAATAGAATTTGTTCCTTTTTAAATGCTGAGCAGGGGTAGGTATGGTGGCAAAGCAGCTTAAGTCACCACTAGGGATACCTGCATACACTTTTAAAGTGCTTGGGATGGAGTCCTAATCCAGGACGTCTGATTTTCTGCTCCATCATCCTCCTAAAGTGTCCAGGAGGCAGTAGATGATTGCTAAAGTACTTGGGTCCTTGCCACCCACATGGAAGACCAGGATAAATTCCTGGCTTCCATCTGACCCAGCCTTATTTGTTGTGGTTGCTTGGAAGTGAACCAGTAGCTGGAAGATCTCTCTTCACTTTGCCTTGCAAATATTTTAGGAAAATAAAGGCTAAATAATATCTATGGGCTTCCTCACTCATACATCCATTGGTGGAAATTAAGATAATTTGACCATTGTGAAGATTTCTGCATTGAACGTGGTTGTCGAGATATCTCTTAACACACTGCTTTCAAATATTTAGGGCAAACACCTAGAAGTGATATTGTTGGCTCATATGGCAATTCCATTTTCAGTTCTTTGGAGAAACTCCACACAGTTTTCCACAACTAAACAATGTATAAGGGTTCCTTTTTCTCCATATCCCTACCAACACTTTTTTATTTTTCACCTTTTTTATAATGGTCAGTCTAACAAGTATGTGATAATATCTCATTGTTGTTTTATTATGTCTCTTCCTACTGATTCGTGATGTAAAGTATTTGTCATGTATTTAAATCACAGAATTTAAAAATGCATAAAGAAAATGCTAAGAGAATTGAAGAGACAAGTCAATTATTATAATTAAAAATTTTAACACATTTCTCTCCATAATTTTTAAAGTAACAGATAAGAACTGCCAACCATAAAGATTTGAAAACTCTCAAATCTCCTTGACCTAATTAACTTACATAAATACTCTATCCAACTATTAAAGAATGCACACTTACTTGAAATGCTTGGAATATTAGATATAATACAAAACACTGATTAGTCCTAATAGATATCAAAGTATTGAAATGAAGCAGCATATTCTCTGAACATATATTTTCAAACATTTAAAAAGTAACATATAGGGCTCTATAAAATATCAAATCATTATAAAATAATTGTAAAAATTCTATGGCTCATAGTGATTCTTCCCACTGTACCCATTCTCTCACCCACACTATGTTCCTAAAGTTGTATTTATGAAATGTGTTGTTTGTATACCTTAAAATAAGGTTTCTGGGGAAAATATTCTAGGCTCAAAGTATACATCTCATGTGATGTCATAAAATATTAATTCAATGACTCAGCCTACTAAGATCTGAAATATACTAAAAATGATTTGTGCGAAATTGACAGCATATACTATAGATAAATGAAAATTAAAAATCAATAAACTAATCTTCCAACTTAAAATATGCCTAAAATGAGGAGAAACAAATTAATAAAAATAAACCAGATATAATTGAAATACAAATTTACATTAAAGAAAAGCTGAAGTCAAAAGTTGATTCTTTAACATTCTTTTTTTTTTTTTTTTTTTTTTTTTTTTGACAGGCAGAGTGGACAGTGAGAGAGAGAGACAGAGAGAGAGAAAGGTCTTCCTTTGCCGTTGGTTCACCCTCCAATGGCCGCCGCTGCAGCCGGCGCACCGCGCTGATCCGATGGCAGGAGCCAGGATCCAGGTGCTTTTCCTGGTCTCCCATGGGGTGCAGGGCCCAAGCACCTGGGCCATCCTCCACTGCACTCCCTGGCCATAGCAGAGAGCTGGCCTGGAAGAGGGGAAACCGGGACAGAATCCGGCGCCCCAACCGGGACTAGAACCCGGTGTGCCGGCGCCGCAAGGTGGAGGATTAGCCTATTGAGCCACGGCGCCGGCTCTCTTTAACATTCTTACTAAAAATATGGAGCCAGTATTGTGCCGTAGTGGGTGAAGCCATCACCTGCAATGCCGGCATGCCATATGGGCAATGGTTGGAGACCGGGCTTCTCCACTTCTGATCCCCCTCTCTGCTGATAAGCCTGGAAAAATAATGGAAGATGGTCCAAGTCTTTGGGCCTTTGTACTCAAATGGGAGACCTGGATGAAACTCCTGTTTCCTGGTTTCAGGTTGGCCACCCCTAGTCTTTTCAACTATTTTAAGAATGAACCAGGAGATGGAAAATATCTCTATCTCACTCTCTGCAACTTTCAAATAAATAAAATAAATCTTTAAAAAATCATTACTTACTTACTCCTCATGTAGGATCTCTGTCCTTAATGTGCTGTGCATTGAGATTTAATGCTATAACGAGTACTCAAACAATATAATTCACTTTGTGTTTCTATGGGGGTGCAAACTGTTGAAATCTTTACTTAATGCATACTAAACTGATCCTCTGTAAAAAAAAAAAAAAAAAAGAAAAAAAGAAATTATCAATTCCCAACTTGACTCTCACTGGGATTAAACATGACAATAGGTCTGCTCTGATTTCATCATCATTTAAAAAAAAATCATCTATTATTTTTCACTTTATGTTTCTGTGTGGGAGCAAACTGTTGAAATCCTTACTTAATGTATACTAAGCTGATCTTCTGTATATTAAGATAATTGAAAATGAATCTTGATGTGAATGGAAGGGGAGAGGGAGTGGGAAAGGGGAGGGTTGTGGGTGGGAGGGACGGTATGGGGGGGAAGCCATTGTAATCCATAAGTCGTACTTTGGAAATTTATATTAATTAAATAAAAGTTTAAAAAAAAAAGAAAAAAAATCATTACTGGGGCAGTACTGTGGCTCACCGGGTTAACGCCCTGGCCTGAAGCGCCAGCATCCCGTATGGCACCAATTCAAGACCCAGCTGCTCCACTTCCAATCCAGCTCTCTGCTATGGCCTGGGAAAGCAGTAGATGATGGCCTAAGTCCTTGGGCCCCTGCACCTGCTTGGAAGACCTGGAAGAAGCTTCTGGCTCCTGGCTTTGGATTGGTGCAGCTCTGGCCATTACGACCATCTGGGGAGTGAACCATCGAATGGAAGACCTCTCTCTCTCTCTCTCTCTCTTGCTCTCTTGCTCTCTCTCTGCCTTTCCTCTCTCTGTGTAACTCTGATTTTCAAATAAATAAATAAATCTTTATGAAAAATAATTACTAAATTGGTAAAGATTTAACAAGAATAATTATGGAAAGGGCAGAGAAAATAATAAATTGTCAACACCAGCTCTATAAAAGGCCTTGATACAGTTCATACAGAAAATATAACCACATTAAATAAGCAACCAATAATTTAACAGAATGATAACAAAAAATACTGTTGAAATAAAGTCTTATCAATTTTGATGAAAGAAGAAACAAAAGTAAAAGCTTAAATCACCCTTATTCATTAAAAATATTCAATTAATTATATTTTAAAAATTCTTAATATGAAAAATCCTAGGTGCATATGAATTTCTTAGTGAAGTCTACCAAATACTTCAGGAAAACAATACGAAAATTACATAAATCTTTCAAAACAATGAAGAAGATAGAATAATACTTTTAAAAATCATTTATTTGGCCGGCACCGCGGCTCACTAGGCTAATCCTCCGCTTTGCGGCGCCGGCACACCGGGTTCTAGTCCCGGTTGGGGCGCCAGATTCTGTCCCGGTTTCCCCTCTTCCAGGCCAGCTCTCTGCTGTGGCCCGGGAGTGCAGTGGAGCATGGCCCAAGTCCTTGGGCCCTGCACCCCATGGAAGACCAGGATAAGTACCTGGCTCCTGCCATCGGATCAGCGTGGTGCGCTGGCCACAGCGCACTGGCCACGGCGGCCATTGGAGGGTGAACCAACAGCAAAGGAAGACCTTTCTCTCTGTCTCTCTCTCTCACTGTCTTCTCTGCCTGTCAAAAAATTTTAAAAAATCATTTATTTATGGGGCCAACATTGTGATGCAATGGGTTAAGCCACTGCCTTTGGTCCTGGCATCCCATATATGTGCTGTTCTAATCTCAAGGCCTACACTTCTGATGCAGTTCCTTTATAATGTACAGAGAAAGCAGTGGAAGATGGCCCAAGTGCTTGAGCCCCTTCCACTTACATGGAAAATCCAAATGAAATTCCAGGCTCCTCGCTTCAGCCTGGATCAACTCTGCCCATTACAGCCATTTGGTAAGTAAACCAGTGAATGGATAGCTCTCTCTATTTTTTGTCTCTGTCTCTCTCCCTCTGTCTGCCTCTCTCCCTTTCAAGTCAATAAATGTATTTTTTTGAAAAAGATTTTTTTAGTTCAATGGCAGTTACAGGAGAGAGAGAGAAAAAAAAAACTTCCATCTGCGGGTTCACCGCCACCCCCACCCCCCGCCACACAAATGGCTGCAGTAACCAATGCTGCATTAAGCTGAAACCAGGAACCAGAAATTCCATCCAAATCTCCCAAGTGGGTGGCAGAGACACAAACACTTGAGCTACCTTCTGCTGCCTTCCCTGGTGCATTAGCAGGGAGCTAGATCAGAAGTACAGTGGCTGGGGCTTGTGGTGTGGTATATCAGCTAAAGCTGCCATCTGCAGTGCCAGCATCCCCTATGGGCGCCAATATGCCTAGGAAATCAGTAGAAGATAGCCCAATTCCTTTGTCCTGGTACCTATGTGGAAAGCCAGAAGAAGCTTCAGGCTCCTAGCCTCAAATTTGCCCAGCACCAACCATTGCAGACATTAAAAAAAAAGAAGAAGAAGTAGAACATCTGGAACTTAATCTGTCACTTCATTATGGGTCAGCGAAATTGCAGGCAGTGACTTATCCTACTGAGCCACAATACAGTTCAGACAAGATACTTTTAAATCTGTGTTACGATGCCAACATAACCTTGGTATTAAAAGCTTACCTACTTCAAAGCAAGAAAAAGGAAGTAAATGTTTTGCCAGAATGTTTCCCACTTCAGAATGTCTGAGTTTGAGTTCCAGCTTTAATTTTTGATTGCATTTTCCTGTCAATAAAGACACTGGGAAGCAGTGGTGATGGCTCTGGTAAGAGGTTTCCTGAAACCCATGTGGGATATATGCTTTATTTTTCGCTCCCTGGAGTGAACCAGGGGATGAGTGCTTTGTGTCTGTTTTCTCTATCTCACTTTGAGATAAAATAAATCTAAAAAGCAAATTACAAACCAATATCTCTCTTGAACTTATACTCGTATCCTTACTAAAATTAATCAGTTCAACCCAGAAATATATAAAAAGGAGAGCAGATCATGGCATTTATATAGAAATTAAATATCTTAAACAGCAAAGTCAATCATGGTAATTCACAAAAATAGCATAATAAGGAAACAACAGGTTGAGGCGGGAACTTGCATTTCTAACCACTCAGGCTCACATCTCATGACCATGAAGAATTAGAAGCACAGACAAGGGAGGGAGACTATGTAAAGCAGAAGTAGTTTATCAAACTAAGCAAAGGAAGTTTTCAGGAGCTAAGGAAGTCTCGTTGTCTAGGGATTTTTATAGGCTGTAAAAGGGAAAATTCTCATGGTTGGTCCAGGAGGGCATTGAAACTGATATTTTGATTGGTTAACTGGATAAAAGTTGAGACTCAATAACTACAACAGAAAACATAAATTTTTCTCCCAAATAACATAAAATTTTTGTTGCCTAGTCAGTTAACAACACACACACAAAAAAACCGTAATTAAAAGAACTAACACATGACATCAGCGTCCTTTCTCAGATTCTCTAAGACTCATGTCAAGGTGCTGGAGATGGGCCCTTGGTCCCTGTCTACTTTACCAAGAATCTGTCTAGCAATTGCCTCTCTGGAAAGGTGACCTTAACTGCCTTCAAGGAGAAGATGTAACAAATGATCTGGCTGCTTTGAGCTGGAGAGGATGTTATTAGAGACAGCGGTCTCATCCAGAGGTCTGTCTAGGGGATCCCAGTAGAAAGCATGCATCTGTAGTCCATCTTCAGAACCATCTTGAGTGTGATAGCTTCTAAACATGAGAAGACAAACTTTACAAGAAGTTTGAATATACAGGGCCCAAACCTAAGCAGTATAACAAAAGGGCAAAGAGACCTATAAAGGGAAAAAGCCATGCCCACGTGTTACAGAGTCCTGAAGAGGACAAGAATGACTGTAAATGAGTGAAGACTTGAGCACTTGTGTTCTCTTAGTTTATCTATGAGCCTGATATTGTCTTTTTTCTACCTCATGTGAAATATTAATCAAAAGCAAACTATTTCATTTAATAATTCAAATGCTCCACCTTGTTGGACCATGAGTATGTTTAATCCCTGATGATTTTTCAAGACCATGGGACCCAGTGAGTTAATGGAGATTTTTTGAGCCTTGCTGGCTCTTACTAGGACCTCCTATCCTTGTTGAACCATCTCTCCAAGGTGGGGTTCCCAAGAAACCAAAAGAGGCCTCTGTAAACAGTATCCCACTTCAGGTCCTTCTAAGAGGCATTGTCATGGGC
This sequence comes from Oryctolagus cuniculus, assembly GCF_051225735.1. Classification (NCBI taxonomy): domain Eukaryota; kingdom Metazoa; phylum Chordata; class Mammalia; order Lagomorpha; family Leporidae; genus Oryctolagus; species Oryctolagus cuniculus. The sequence goes on along the minus strand of NC_142869.1, from coordinate 46,947,319 downwards.
ATGTACCCCCCAATCAAAAGAGGGAATGTTTATAAGTCTCACTGTGTCACATTCATTCATCAGGGTTTAACCCATGGCGGTAAGCAGGTAAGCAATAATATGAAAAGAACCAGCACACTGAGAAGCAAGGCTGTGCCCAAAATAACTGTAACTTCATGATGGGATTGAGGGATGAAGCCTGTGGGATGTGCGTAACAGATTTACTTTTCTTTTTCAAAAAAGGAGTGTGCTTGGCGGGAACTCATCTTCTTTGGAGTTTTTGAATTCATCCTCTAGGATTGAATCTGAAGTTAGTTCAGAAACCAAGGCTTTCACTTTCACTCAATAATGGTGGATCAAGCATTATTATCCAGACACAATTAACACAGTGGGAGTAGAAAGAAACACAATGTGAGATCCCTCCCAACTCTTCTCTAAAGGAGAGTGAAGTGGGCTAGCCTTGACTAACACTGAGTCTCCTGTGATATATTCAGGGCTCCCTGATCCCCTTGGTTTTGTATTGAAAGGTCTTTTGGATCTTTTGAGTGTGATGATGGATCTGATTATGCATGAAGTCTCATTATCCATTGGGACATTACTAAGGAAATGATGACCATACAACATTTCAGAAGGATTCAAATCTGACTTGAGGGGGTATTTCTGATATGCACTAATGCTATAGGAAAAAAGAGCAATCCATAGAAGGTGATCTTCCTGAGATAGTTATTTTAAAGATTTATTTATTTATCTGAGAAGTAGAGTTACAGACTAGTGGATGGACACAAAGAGACACAGAGAGATCTTTCATCCAGTGATTCACTCCCTGAATGGCTGCAATACCTAGAGCTGGGCTGATCTGAATCCAGGAGCCAATATCCAGGAGCTTCTTCTGGGTCTCCCACACATGTGCAGGGCCCAAGCACTTGGGCCATCTTCTATTGTTTTCCTAGGTCATGGCAGAGAACTAGATTATAAGTGGTGTAGTTAGGACTCAAACTGGTGCCCATATGGGGTGCTGATAAAACAGGCGGCAGCTTAACCTACTATGCTGCAGCACTGGCCTGTGAAATAGCTTCTTGAGGATACCATTAGTTTTTTTCTACCTTCCCTGATGATTGGGATCTCTATGCACAATGGAGATGATATTGTATACCTAATGCCTTAGAGACTCCCTGAGTGATGATTGCCTTGAAGGAGGGACCATTGTCAATTGTTGGCATTTAGGAACTCCAAAGTAAGGGGATTTTTTAGACCTTTCCTACTTCAGTAGCCTCAGTTCTACTGGAGAAGACTTCCATCCAATTATTGAAGGTGTTAGCCCTTACCAAGAGAAACTGGATACTTCATTAAGCATGTGAGTAAAATTTCATTACCAGTCTATCTGCCCCTGGATAGTTTCCTTTTCTTTATACTCCACTGGGAGGAATACTTTAAGAGGTTGTACCTAAGACAAATTTCACATGCTCTCACAATCTCTTTTATGGTCCTGAGATAGCCCTTTCCATTTATAGCCTCTGGGTCAGCTCAAAAGTCCTATCTTTTCCCAAATGGAAAGCTTGAAGAAATATTTTAAATGTCTTCTAGTGCCAGGAGGAAGAAAGATGAAGCTTCCTTTTTCAGATGGAAGCCATCACTGGGCTGGACAATATAACTTCCTGAACATGCCCATTGGGCCTCTGTTGGGGAGTGCCCTAATGTAGTCTAGGGGGTTTCCCAAATGAAAGATGTCTCAAAAGTCTCAATGGAGAGAGTCTTCCCAGTTGATGATTTGGCTGCCAAATTTTGCCAATCAGTTTCTCTCATCTAATTCATCAATCCCTCTTTGGTGCCCTTTACAGTGCATAATTGCCAATTCCCGGGGGAGGAACACCAAAGACAATAATCAATTGCTTCATGTGTGGGATGTGATGGGAGACTTGTCTCTGGTGAGCACAATGTCTTTCTTTCCAATAACAAAATGAGTTTGAAGAACTAGGGTAGATGTGCTTAGAATCAGTGTAAATATTAACCCTTTGTCTTTGCTTAACTTGAGTGATCTGGTCAGATTTACCAGTTCCGCCAGTTGAGCATTCATGTCAAGAGGAACATGAAAACTCTGATGGTTTCAATTAGGGTGACCATGGCTTATCTAGTCAGCTTGTTCAAAGAAGGATCTCCCATCTATAGAGAACCCACTCTAGGTCCCCCATGTGGTCTCCTTGATATCTTGTCTGGCTGAATAGGTCTGTAGAACCACCTGGTCATTGTCATCTCCCAAAGGAGATGGTAGCAGGACAAAGAGAGGAAAAAAAATTAATCTGGATTGCATGGCCCTCTAGCATTAATGTCAGGTACTTTAAAAGGCTTCTTATGGGGGGTGTATATACTAATAAATTCTGTTCCAGGAGCTGTTTGGTGGCTTCCAGAATTGGGTGGGTGATAACTGCCACCACTCAGAGGAAAGCTGGCCACGCTTTAACAACCAAGTCAACTTCCTTGCTTAGATAACTTACAGGCTGCTTGATAGGTCCCTTAAGCTATTCCCTAAAGCCATCCTTTTTCTCTCTTTTACATTTAGATTGAAGACTTTGCCTGTGGGAAGTCTTAAGACCAGGGTCTTAAGTTTGAGTTACAAAAAGGTCTGTTGGATTTCAAAAATATGGGTCCCTGCCATCTGAATATCTTTTATCAATCAGAAAAAAAGAAAGTTTAATTCCCTATGTCTGCAGATCCAGAGCCAACAGAATGTTCTTACTCCTAGGAAGTCTCTAAACTGTTTAAGGATTTTATGAAGTGGAACATTGGCTGTGGGCTTGATTCTATATTCTCCCAGTGCATATGTTCTTTCAGATGAGATTGAGCCTACAGGTGGGCTTTAGATTGTGGGATTTTATAGCTTATTTTTTCTAGAAAGTTGAGAAGGGCCTGTCTGAATGCACAGAGGAAAATCATCCACACATTGTAGAACTGTGATCTGTGGATCACAGAGGAAACTCCAAAAGCTCTTTAGACAACGTGTGTCCAAACAAATATGGACTGTCTCGGATTCCTTTAGGCAACACAGTCAAAGTTAATTGAGTGGACAGAGTTGAGGAGGTCTTCAAAAGCAAACAAATGTTGGGAGTCAGCATGGTGACAACCACTTCCAGGGTTTTTATCCCTTAGTCCTACAGTTTGCTCGATGTTAAAGGGTTGTAAGCAAGGGTGGGTGAATAATGGGCGGGGGTAGCTAGCTTCTTGTTCCAGCACTGACCCAAACGCTGGGTGTGAAGTACAGAGCCTACATCTCTGCTTCCTTTACCATCACTAACCAATATAATGTGTAAGACAAGCCATGTTTGGCACCAGGAATCCTGTCCCATTGACCTCAGAGCACAATACATTCAGGCATTTATATAAGCAAAACATAAATTTGGCATCATTTCATAGCCTGACAGTGTATTTTACACAATTTAGATCAACTCAAAGAGTTATTATCTCTCCCAATTGAGAGCTTTATCTTTTGAGAGTTCTAGGAATTCAACTGGAAGTCTCAAGGTCAAGAGATTCAGTTTTAAAAATCTTTTCAAGTTTTATTTTTTTAAAAGATTTATTATATTTATTTGAAAGAGTTACAGAGAGAGGTAGAGACAGAGAAAGAGGTCTTCTATTCCACTGGTTCACTCCCCAGATGGTTGCAACAGCTGGAGCTGCGCCGATCCGAAGCCAGGAGCCGGGAGTCTCTTGCAGGTCTCCCACGTGGGTGCAGGGGCCCAAGGACTTTGGCCATCTTCTACTGCTTTCCCAACCCATATCAGAGAGCTGGATAGGAAGAGGAGCAGCTGGGACTAGAACTGGCACCAGTATGGAATGCTGGCATTTCAGGCCGAGGCATTAACCCACTGCACCACAGCGCTGGCCCCAATCTTTTCAAATTTTCAAGAAATTAAAAGTTATTCTTGGGATTTTAGACTCAAACTATGAACCTTTGGTGGTAACTGAATACTTAGAAATATATAACTTCTTTTTATTTATTTATTTAAATAGTTACTTATTTGAAAGAGGGGCAGAAAGGGAGAGACAGAGAAAGAGAGAGCAGGATCCTCCATCCATTGGTTGATTCCTCAAATGCCTGAAATATTCGGGTCTGAGCCAGACCAAACAAGGAGCCAGGAACTTCATCTGGACCCCCTACATGGGAGGAGAGGACCCAAGTACTTGGCCAATTGTCTGCTGCCTTCCTAGATTTATTAGACAGAATCTAGATCAGAAATGATGTATCTGGGATGCAAATTGGCACTACAGTATTGGATATGGATATCTCAAGTAGCAGCTTCATCTGCTAAGTGACAACACCTACCCCACTTCTTTTTAAAAAAGGCAATTTTCTGGAGCCAGTGCTGTGGTGCAACGCATTAATGCCCTGGTCTGAAATGCCAGCATCCCATACGGATGCCAGTTCTAGTCCTGGCTGCTCCTCTTCCTATCCAGCTCTCTGATATGGCCTGGGATAGCAGTAGAAGATGGCCAAAGTCCTTGGGCCCCTGCACCCACGTGGGAGACCCGGAAGAAGCTCCCGGCTCCTGGCTTCAGATCGGCGCAGCTCCAGCTGTTGTGACCATCTGGGGAGTAAACCGGTGGAATAGAAGACCTCTCTCTCCACCTCTGCCTCTCTCTGTAACTCTGTCTTTCAAATAAATCTTTTAAAAAAAGGCGTTTCTCTAAAATATTATTTCTCTGGACTATTTAATCTATGCTACTTGTTATAAATCCTGGACTTATTTTCTTCTAATATTTTATAATTTATTATGTGTCTGAATTTTCACCATATTTTGAACAGCAACATTTGTTGTAGTTGATGATTTGTGGTTTATTATACACATGATTTTATATTAAACATTACTACAGCTTTATGTTTACTGTTTTTACTCATCACATGAATAACATTCTTAAAATACAAAACTTCTTACTACAGAATAAACTGCAGCACTATACTTAACATTTTGGTATATTATCATCCATTTATTTTATTAGCCAAATTTCCTATTATCATAGACATTCAAATTGTATCAATTTATTTTACATTGCCATTAGTTTACTCAATTGTATTCATACCAATATGAGAATTTTATGAAAAGTTCTCAAATTCTCAATATGATCACTCACAGACTAATTAATACAATATTTCATAAAATCTTATCATTGTATTGTTGGGCCTTGCCTAAAATATTCCTTAACAACATGGTGCCTGGCGGATGATTGGGGGGCGTGTCTGCGGCCGCTGTGGTTAAACTGGGTGAGATCGGACCACCTGCAGGGATAGGTCCAATTTATTTCCAGACATGTGGACAGTGTGTGATCCTTATACCTTGCTTAAGGCGCCCCTGTCCGTGGTCCACCCGTGCCTGCGTGACCTTTTCGCTGATTGGCTCCCCTACTGCGCATGTCCTTCGTAAGCTTTATAAGCCTGTACACTTCCTCAATAAAGCGGTTCCTGCTTCCACAGAACTCACGGGTGCTTGCTGTGGTGTGCTTGACCCGTCGACCTTATCTCTCCCGTTCACCTTGTCGGGAAGTGCTTGTACTGCCCCCTGCTGGTCAGGGGACAGTCTCCGGCTTAAGACCCCAACATTGTATAGTATCCAGAAGGTAAAGATAGGATAAAATAAAGTTACAGAGCTCTCCAGCTGCATGCCTACATATAGGAAACAAGAGCAGTAAATATGCAATTTATAAATAATGCTTATGTCTAAGTGGTACAAACTCTGTACCAATCCATTGCATTACTTATCCTAGAAAGGACTTTGCTACTGTTGATAAGGACTGGAAGAATGATTTTAAAGATGTCTCATCTCTATGTCAAGTAGGTCGAGAGGTCACTAGGGAAGCTTCTTCTACCACTACAGGCTCAAAGCTTGATTCCTCTTCAATTGTCTCTGAAGAATTGTGCTTCCTCCATGCATGGTGGCCAGGTTCCAAGATACCAAGAGAAAGATGTATTCTCTTGTATAGAATAGCCTTGGAAGTGACAGAGTGTTACCTTGATTGACATCACAAGTTTATTCATAAACACAGGATGACACATAGAACCTTACCTCTGAAAAGCAAGAATTCAAAAGTCACACTGAAAGAAAGGGATATCCATGTATGATTTTTTCATGACCTTTTTGGACAATAATGTTTTCAAAAGATGAAGTCACCCACAACTTTACATCAAATACTACATCTACTTTCAAATAATGTTCTAGAAGAGACCCTCAAGGGAGATTTTGCACAATCATGAACATTTAAGAACATGCAGAGACATTTTTGGCTCTCACACCTGGAGATTAATACTAGCCTGTTGTGGGTAGAGGCCAGGGATGTTGTTAAACGTCCTGCAAAGAATGTGCCATATCCAGCAATGGAATTATCTTCTCTGGTTGAAAAAGTTCATAGTATCAGAGTTGAGAGACCTTGCTTTAAATAATAAAAACTTCAACATTTACTGGGAAACAAAATATTCTTATTCCACTTAAAGTCACCCATTTTGGTAGAGTATCAATTTCTGCTCTGAATTTTGCTCCTAAAGTACTAAAATAATAATTAATGAAAAAATGCTAAGTTACTTGAAAATAATTTTTACTGTTTTGAGAGTCCATTAATTTTCCCAAATTTCACAACAAATTATAACAGTCTGGTGGCTTAAAACAACAGAAAGTCATAGAACTGGAGATCGGGTTCTAAAACGAATGTAGCAGCAGGGCTGTCTTCCCTGCAGAAGCACTAGGGCAGAATCAGGTGTGTGCCTTTTTCAGTTTCCAGTGCATGCTAGCTCCTTAGTTTATGGCCACAAGGCTGGAGTTTGCCTCCAAGGCCATATTTCCTCCCCGTAAGCTGCTTTTCTATTCTACCTTTTCAAATCTCTTTTTTTCTCTCTTTCTTTTTCTCTCTTTTAAAGCAACACTTGTCATTGGATGTGGTTTCCAACAGATAAACTCCTCATAGCAATATCCTTAATTAATCATACTTACAAAGTCTTTTTTCTTAACATAAATTTCTAGTTATTTGATGTGAATATCTTTGGAAGTCATGTTTCAGTCTATAGCAGAGAGTAACTTTTATTGTAATAATCAAAGCTTGATAAAACATAAATTAAGAAGAGAACGATCCAACATGGGAAGTGAGATACACAGCAGACTCATAGAATGGCAGATGTCCTAAACAGCACTCTAGCCTCAGAAACAGCCCTTAAGGCATATGGATCCGGCTGAAGAGCCCATGAGAGTATTTCAGGCATGGAAAGCCAAGACACTCTGGGGAAAAAAAAAAAAAAAAAAAAAAAAACCTAAATGAAAGATCTCCGCGAGTGAGATCCCAGTGGAAAGAACGGGTCATCAAAGAAGGAGGTACCTTTCTCTGAAGGGAGGAGAGAACTTCCACTTTGACCATGGCCTTTTCTAAATATGATCAGAGTCGGTGAACTCAGGGGGCTTCCATAGCCTTGGCAGCTCATGACAAGAGCCTAGGGTGATTACTGAGGCCATAAACAAGAGTGTCAAATTGTTAAGTCAACAACGGGAGTCACTGTGCACTTACTCCTCATGTAGGATCTCTGTCCTTAGTGTGCTGTACATTGAGATTTAATGCTATAACTAGTACTCAAACAGTATTTTTCACTTTGTGTTTCTATGTGGGTGCAAACAGTTGAAATCTTTACTTAATGTATGCTAAACTGATCTTCTGTATATAAAGAGAATCGAAAATGAATCTTGATGTGAATGGAAGGGGAGAGGGAGTGGGAAAGGGGAGGGTTGCGGGTGGGAGGGACGTTATGGGGGGGAAGCCATTGTAATCCATAAGCTGTACTTTGGAAATTTATATTCATTAAATAAAAGTTAAAAAAAATACATCAGTAAAAAAAAAACATATTTTCAATGAAATTCTTATTCTGAAATTATTTTATATTATTCTAAGTTAAAGCTGCACTGGAACACCTACAATTAATTCACAGATAATGCCAAATATTGGCAGGCATACTGAAAGCTCAACCATTCCATAATGTGAGAGAATGTCATATGCTGAGAGATAACACATTTGAATTTATGAAATTGCCTGCCCAGCATGAATTACAGGCACTAAAGCTAAGAGGCATGCTCTGTAAGATTTTCCTATTATTGTTCTTAGAACACTGCTAGTTATCAGATTCTATCAAATAATATATTTACTGTTTCAATATGTAGAAATGAAATAAGCATATTTTATTATGGAGAAAGAGTCAACTTCCAAGTCACTTTTTTATATAAAGATAATATTTTTTCATCAGTTCAAAAGATAAATGTTGTTCAAATGGAGAAACAGCTGGCACAGATTTCAAAATTTCTATGCTCTGAGCTAGTCAAACTGAGGTTTATATCCAGCTTTCCTGGAGCCTCAGAGGAACATAAGAAATGGTCACCTTGAAAGAAAGGTGACAAATTTTGCACTTTCATTTTTTAACTGTTAATTTTATGAAAACATTATACTGTTTCAATATACTAGTGACCCTCATAAATAGATGAAAGTGTTGAGCCACATCTGTCATAACTTGTTAACACCCTTGGGATGTGACATAGTAACCCTGCCTGTGGCACTACTGTAAAGAGAAAATAGAAGGAGAGGATATTTGGATTACTGTTTCATATGTTTCACTATAAAACATTAAAATATGCAGCAATGCACCATACATTAACATCAGATTTCATAACTCTGTCACAAAAGTCCTTTATTATGACCTAGAAGTATTTGACAATTGTCTACAGAATGAATCTTAGGAGAAAGCCTCTGAAATACATTGATTTTCATATAGACATGAAGACCTCATGAATGCTATGCTAATTGAAAGTCCTGGTTGATTGTTGTTTGTCTGAGAATGGGTAGTGTCACTAAAGATCATTTCATGGTTTCTGGAAGTCATATGTGAAAAATGATACATTTCAATCTGTATTTTTGACTGTATATGGCTTCTTGTGTTGATAATTGTGTTCTAGAATCCATTTAATCACTAGGACTATCAATAATTCATTTGTTTTTATTATTGAACACTCAATTGTATAGCATTGTCATCCATTCTCTTCTTGATAACTAGCTGGCTTGCCTACATTATTATTATTATAAGGCTTCCATTAATATTTTTATAACTTTTTTTAAGCTCATAAGTTTTTATATTCATCTTAGGTAAACACATCGTAGTAAGATATTTATCTTTCTTAATTTAATCTTGAATTAATTTTAAATATTTTTAAAATATTTTAATTTGAAAGGGAAAGCACAAATGTATCTCTCTATATATACATATATATATGTATATATACACACATGGATACATAGAGAGCGAAAGGGGCGGGGGGTGATACTGGTTTTCTTCCCAAGTGGCCACAACATCCATGGGGCTTAACTTCCACTCAATTAACCAGTCAAAACCATAATTTCTCAATGTGTCTCCCAGATCAATCATGAGAAATTTCCCTGTTGTAGCCTACCAACACCCCTAGACAATCAGCCTTCCTTGGTTCTCACCTTCAGGAACCACTTTCACCTGTTGGTAGCGTTTCCTGCTTCTTTCTTTCTTTTTTTTTTTTATCTTTTATTTAATGAATATAAATTTCCAAAGTACGACTCATGTGTTACAATGGCTTCCCCCCCATACCGTCCCTCCCACCCACAACCCTCCCCTTTCCCACTCCCTCTCCCCTTCCATTCACATCAAGATTCATTTTCGATTATCTTAATATACAGAAGATCAGCTTAGTATACCTTAAGTAAGTATTTCAACAGTTTGCTCCCACACAGAAACATAAAGTGAAAAATAATAGATGATTTTTTTTAAATGATGATGAAATCAGATCAGACCTATTGTCATGTTTAATCCCAGTGAGAGTCAAGTTGGGAATTGATAATTTCTTTCTTTTTTTTTTTTTTTTTTTTTTTTACAGAAGATCAGTTTAGTGTACATTAAGTAAAGATTTCAATCGTTTGCACCCCCATAGAAACACAAAGTGAAATATACTGTTTGAGTACTCGTTATAGCATTAAGCCTCAGTGTACAGCACGTTAAGGACAGAGATCCTACATGAGGAGTAAGTGCACAGTGACTCCTGTTGTTGACTTTACCAATTGACACTCCTGTCTATGGCATTAGTAATCTCCCTATGCACCAGTTATGAGTTTCCAAGGCTATGGAAGCCCCTTGAGTTCTCCGACTCTTATCTTGTTTAGACACGGTCATAGTCAAAGTGGAGGTTCTCTCCTCCCTTCAGAGAAAGGCACCTCCCTCTTTGAAGACCTGTTCTTTCCACTGGGATCTCACTCACAGAGATCTTTTTGCCAGAGTGTCTTGGCTTTCCATGCCTGAAATACTCTCATGGGCTTTTCAGCCAGATCCGAGTGCCTTTAGGGCTGATTCTGAGGCCAGAGTGCTATTTAGGACATCCGCCATTCTATGAGTCTGCTGAGTATCTCACTTCCCATGTTGGATCACTCTCCCCTTTATTTATTCTATCGGTTGGTGTTAGCAGATACTAGACTTGTTTATGTGCTCCCTTTGACTCTTAGTCCTTTCATTATGATCAATTGTGAACTGAAATTGATCACTTGGGATAGTGAGATGGCATTGGCACATGCCACCTTGATGGGATTGAATTGGAATCCCCTGGTATGTTTCCAACTCTACCAATTGGGGCAAGTCAGCCCGAGCATGCCCCAAATTATACATCTCTTCCCTCTCTTATTCCCACTCTTATGTTTAACAGGGATCACATAGACATTTTTCAAAAGAGGAAATCCAAATGGCCAACAGGCACATGAAAAAATGTTCAAGGTCACTAGCAATCAGGGAAATGCAAATCAAAAGCACAATGAGGTTTCACCTCACCCCGGTTAGAATGGCTCACATACAGAAATCTACCAACAACAGATGCTGGCGAGGATGTGGGGATAAAGGGACACTAACCCACTGTTGGTGGGAATGCAAACTGGTCAAGCCACTATGGAAATCAGTCTGGAGATTCCTCAGAAACCTGAATATAACCCTACCGTTCGACCCAGCCATCCCACTCCTTGGAATTTACCCAAAGGAGTTTAAATTGATAAACAAAAAAGCAGTCTGCACCCTAATGTTTATTGCAGCACAATTCACAATAGCCAAGACCTGGAACCAACCTAAATGCCCATCAATGGTAGACTGGATAAAGAAATTATGGGATATGTATTCTTTAGAGTACTATACCGCAGTAAGAAACAACGAAATCCAGTCATTTGCAACAAAATGGAGGAATCTGGAACACATCATGCTGAGTGAAGTAAGCCAGTCCCAAAGGGACAAATACCATATGTTCTCCCTGATTGGTGACAACTGACTGAACACCAAAAAGGAAACCTCCTGAAGTGAAATGGACACTATGAGAAATGGTGACTTGATCAGCATAGCCCTGACTGCTAATGGACAACTTAATACATTATCCCTCATAGTATTTTTTTTTGTCTGTTCTACTTAATATGACTGGTTTAATTCTGTAATTATCCTGCTTCTTTCAATGAACTGCGTTCCTTTGCAAATTCTCCCTTTTCCGTGCTCCTAATTCTTTGTGGTAAGGAGACACAAAACTGAAAAATTCAGAGCCACAGACTCCTGCAACATTTTTTGGTGTCCCATTTGAACTTGTCAGAAGGATGAGTGAAATGGATCACTTCTGTCTTTTGTTCAGAGATTCTGAAGTCTGCTATGGTGCTCTGTCAAATAAAAACACCAGGTCTCTGTCATCCAGTTAAAAGTAATTAGTGTGTCTACTGTCCTAAGGACTCAGAGAGCAGGCTTGCTGGGGAAAACCTGATTAATCTTCCAGAGTCTTTTGGTGCTAGGAATGTTGGCTTGTTCTGCCTCAGTTTCCTTTAGTGGAAATTCATTCAATGCATGAGACTGTATTAAAGTCTTCGAATAATTACAGGTTTTGGGTCAGTGCAGCTCGATGTTGTTGCTTGATGTCTCCCGGATCAGATCCAGGTTCTGGCCACCTGAAGGATATTGGACTCAATATGCACTACTCACTTTCCTTTCTACCCCTCCACACTCAGTCTTGTATGCCAAAAAAGGAGGGTGGAACACCTCCAGCTGCAGCTAGCCTGACAAGTTTCCCAACCTAAGATAACAAGAGAGAGGCTTTAGTACATTAATCCTTTTCAATTTGATAGATTTTTTTTCTCCCTTCTTTGCAGATTACATTTTGTTGATGACTCATTTTTTTTCAGCTCTTGATAAGATTATCTGATTCTCTATAGCTTGGAGAACTATCTAAAGGATTTAGCTTTATCTACCTATGTAATTGATTTTAAAGATTCATTTATTTTGAGGGAGGGTCAGAGTTGGGGCTGGCACTGTGGATTAATGGGTAAAGCTCCCACCTACAGTGCCAGCATCCCATATTTGCACTGGTTTGCTGGTTTGAGTCCTGGCTGCTCCACTTCTGATCTAGCTACCTGCTAATGTGCCTCGGAAAACAGCAGAAAATGGTCCAAGTATTTGGGCTGCTGAACCCATGTGGAAGACCTGGAAGAAGCTCCTGGCTTTAGATGTACCCAACTCCAGCTGTTGTGGCCATTTGGGAAGTAAATCAGCAGATGGAAGATATCTCTCTCTCTCTCTCTCTCTCTCCCTCTGCCTCTCTGTAACTCTGCCTTTCAAAAATATATTGATAATTTTTTTTTAAGAAAGGTTACAGAATAGACAGAAGTGGGCAGAGAGGGGGAGAGAGAGAGAGTGAGAGAGAGAGCGAGCGAGCTCTTTCATTTACCAGTTTACTCTTCAGATGGTCTTCCCTGGACCAGTATAAATCAGTTGCTTTTCCAGGCCATTAACACAGACCTAGATGGGAAGTGGAACAACCTGGACACAAATCAGCACCAATATGGGATGCTGGTATCACAGGTGGGGACTTTACCTGCTGTGTTATGAGCTGGTCACCTATTTAATTGTTTCAATGATTATTGTAACTCTGATTAGATCTGGCATGCAGCTTTGGTTAAAATACTCAGGGTAAATGGATTATTACTACTTTTACTTTGATCAAATGGCCAAAAACTCTGACAAAAGCTAGTTTTTCACAGATCTGTATAAAATATATGTGTGTATTTATTGCATGACTTTCTGAGATCTTTCTTTTAAAGATTAATTTTAGAATTTATTTGAAAGGCAAGAGTGACAGTAACAGAAGGAGACATAGAGAGAGAGAAAGAGAGAAACCACTTCCATTTTCTGTTTCACTCTCCAAATGGCCACAATGGCCAAAGCTGGGCCATTTCAAAACAAGGATTCTGAAACTTTCTTCTGGTCTCCCACAGTGGTGGCATTGGCCAAGATAGCTGGACCATCTTCCTCTGCTTTCCCAGGAGCATTAGCAGGGATCTGGATCAGGATTGGAGCAGCTAGGACTCAAATCAGCCCACTGATATGGGATGCTGGCAACACATGCGGTAGCTTAACCCACTGTGCCATAGTTTTGGCTCTATTCCTGAAGTCTTTTGTTATCTAAAGGCCAGTTTTTTTTTTCCTTCTCTATTCATGGCTTCTGTAATTTTTGATAAGGAATTATTTGAGTTCTTAGAAATGCTATGTTATATCAAACCTTAATATTACTAGTGAAATATCAGCAATAAAGTTAATTAAGCTGTTAGATGTTTTGTCTATTGTGAAATAAGTTGTTAAATGACAAATCAATCATTTTTGTGGTTATGTATACCCTTATGTTAAGAGGACCTAAAGGACCTCCTCAATACATAATTCCCAGATTCAGGCAATTATAATTGATATATTATATTTATAAATGTGTGTATTATCACATTACATTTTACAAGCTTGTAACATGTTAATTATGCACATTTTAACAAGTATTATAAAATAACACATGCACATTATTTTTTATCAGTAATAAATTATAGAGCTAAAAATGCTAAATCATTTCCTTCTTGTGATAATACCTATTAAGTGAATTTAAATTACAGAATAGCGGGTTAATTTTAAGTGTAGACCTATAAGACACTTCTTAAAATCTGTTCTTTCAAAATTTGCATTCATTACATGTTTGTACTATTACGGTTTCTTTGTTTGCTAAGCTATATCCCATTCAAAGGCCTCTTGCTTGACATGGTATTGAGCAATGTCTTGTTGATTTTCAAAGGATCACAGCTGGGATGCTATTCATAAATAAGCTGAAAGAAAATACTACTTTTCAATATTATGCAGCACTTTTTAGATTCACATTAGTGTGTAGATGCTGAGTAGCTATTGTTCATAATAATCATGGATTTGCTGTTTTCTCTTTGGGCATGGAAAAATAATTTAAATTGGAAAATAACTTAAAATGGAACACTTCACATATCATTTTCTTTTCCATCACTTTATTTACTTTAAAGATTATTTATTTATTTATTGGTATTTATATGAAGCTAACATTACAAAGATAAGACAGAGTTTTTGCATCTGCTGATTGACTCCCTAAGCGGCCACCACAACAAATGGTGGGCCATGCACAAAGCCAGGAGTCAAGAATTCCATCTGGGTCTCCCACTTGGGTGGTGGGATACAAGTACTTGAGCCATCGCCTGCTTCCTTCCAGGTTATGCATTACCTGGAAGCTGGATCACAAAGGGAATCAACACTCCATCCCCATGTCTCAAGCAGTGGCTTAATCCACTAGCCACAATTCCTGCCCCCATTGTTTATTACTCCTTTTTTAAAAACTCTCACCACCCAACCTTATTCTTTAGTAGAAAATCAACCACATACTTGATTTACTGAATAATAATCAAATATCTGAATATTTGAAGTATATGCTTTTAATTGTTCACTAACCTCATCTTGTCTTTTTTAAAAGAAACAGATAAACTTAAATGTAGTATTGTACAAGCACTGAATTGATCCCGCTAATTATAATATGTAAATGAGAAAATATTTAATTTTTTCTTTTGTTGGTTTCTTCATAATCTGCAGATACATCCTTATCCAGCAATCCAACAAATATTGATAGTAAGATGTTTTTTCAAGTTTAGAAAAGAATCTTCTAGTTATCTAATCATCTAATTGCATTTACTGTTATTTCTGAAATACATTGCACCCGTATCTGTACGTACATTGTGCATTTATTTTAATACAAATTACATGTCACTTTCTACAACAAATGTGATATGAAATCGTTGGAATTCTCTGAAAAGTTTTCTTTAAACAGCTTTCTGTTTAGTGTATAGTAATTGAAACACCTGCGCATTGAGGATTCTTCAAGTGAGGTATTGAAATTATGATTAGATGTTAACATTTTCAATCTAATCTGTGCCAGAGAAGTTGATACATGGCCAAGAACTACACCCTATTTTTCAAGTAGATCCTTGCTTGATAAGAAGCACTTTGTCCTGAAAAACCATGTATCTCATCTTCAAAATGGAGAGAAATCTGTATCTGCAAAGTTATATTAAAAATGCAGCAGGCCAGAGCTGTGGCTCACTTGGCTAATCCTCTGCCTGTGGCACTGGCACCCTGGGTTCTAGTTCCGAATTTTGTCCCGGTAGCTCTTCTTCCAGTCCAGCTCTCTGCTGTGGCCTGGGAAGGCAGTGGAGGATGGCCCAAGTGGTTGGGCCCTGCACCCGCATGGGAGACCAGGAGGAAGCACCTGGCTCCTGGCTTCAGATAGGTGCAGTGCGTCAGCCACACGCAGCACACCAGCCATAGCGGCCATTTGAGGGGTGAACCAACGGAAAAGGAAAACTTCTCTCTCTCACTGTCTAACACTGCCTGTTGAAAAATAAAAAAAAAAAAAATGCAGCAAACATATCCTAAGGATATAATGCACAATGTCATTTTTTCATAGAGAGTTGTAGGATTCCAAATGCCTCTTGATTGATCTGTTGGAACAACCTGGACACAAACCTTATGATATGACTTAAGTGTTGTTTCTTATTAAAGGTATTACGGCTGGCGCCACTGTTCAATAGGCTAATCCTCCACCTAGCAGCGCCGGCACACGGGGTTCTAGTCCAGGTCGGGGCGCCGGATTCTGTCCCGGTTGCCCCTCTTCCAGGTCAGCTCTCTGCTGTGGCCCGGGAAGATATCTTTACAAGCTACTTCATCACTGATATTCAGAAGCTCCTAAAATGTTTGCTTAGGAAATACGACTTAAATCAACCTTCAACCCACATGATAGGAACAGCTCAAAATCTGAATGGGGAGCTGACACGGTCTGTTGCAGCCTACTGATCCACTCATCCTCTGCCAATTCCTTAGATACAACAAACACTCTGTTTTGCTTCTCTGACCTCTCCTTTACGTTATATAATCATGAGCAAGATTAAGACCTTGCCACTTTTACTGATGGTAGATAGGAGTCACAGCATTTTTATGGAGTATATTGAATGCAATACATCAACACATACACAATCAGAACAGAAAACCTGTCTTGTAATGTCCTTTTCTTTGTGTCTAGAGCCCATCAGCTACTCTCTTTAGTTCTTTATACAGGGATGATACAATATTGTTTTGTAATATTTGTATAATTTAAAAAAAAGAAGAGGAAATTTTGTAACTGAATATTGGCACTTTTTTCTGGCTGATACTGTGGTACATATGTTCTCTTGGAATGAAGACTATCTACAAAAGGAATTAATGTATTTTAGGCAAGAGCACATGAGAGAACCTATTTTATATTAGCTCTTAAGAGTGTATTTTCACTGGTTTTAGATAATTTCTTTTTTTTTTTTTTTTTTTTTTTTTTTTTTTTGACAGGCAGAGTGGACAGTGAGAGAGAGAGACAGAGAGAAAGGTCTTCCTTTTGCCGTTGGTTCACCCTCCAATGGCCGCCGCTGCAGCCGGCGCACCGCGCTGATCCGATGGCAGGAGCCAGGATCCAGGTGCTTTTCCTGGTCTCCCATGGGGTGCAGGGCCCAAGCACCTGGGCCATCCTCCACTGCACTCCCTGGCCATAGCAGAGAGCTGGCCTGGAAGAGGGGCAACCGGGACAGGATCCGGCGCCCCGACCGGGACTAGAACCCGGTGTGCCGGCGCCGCAAGGTGGAGGATTAGCCTATTGAGCCACGGCGCCGGCCCGGTTTTAGATAATTTCATCTCACTGTATGAATCCTGTTATATGATTTATTATGAAAATATAGTATACTAAGTTTCATTTTGTTTTTTGTTTTCGACTCTCATATTTTTGTTTGTTTGTTTGTTTCTGTAACTAAATATTTATTCTGTTATTCACCACTACGACTCCCTTGGTAACAAGTAAGCAAACAAATAATGACCTAAAAAAGAAACTTATTAAAAAGAAAAAACTTAATTCCAACAAACAAAAAAGCATTGTATATGTGTGTAGGATGCCTGATCACGTAAGACATTGTGCAAAGGGATGATTGTTTTTAAAAAATTATATTTATTTCTTTGAAAGCCAGATATGGAGAGAGAAAGGAAACACAGAGAGAGATCTTCCATCCACTGGATCAGAGGTGGAGCAGCCCGGATTTGAACTGGTGCCTATATGGGATACTGCAGATAGTGGTTAACCGGCTACATCACAACACCAGCCCCGCAAATGGGTGATTCTAGGGCATCTTCTTTAGACCACAAAGAAGTTTTTAGGGGATTTTTGCACAATAGGACAGCATTTACTGAAAGCTGCAATAAAGAATGTAGGTTCAATGGAATGTTAATGTACATGTTGCTTGTAAAAATATTCCTGATCAAATAACAATGAGGAAGATCAATTTTGAAATAGATTTCTTTATTGCAAAACACTTTCTCTTTCTTTTTCTTTCTCTTTCTTTCTCTCTCTCCCTTCCTTCTTCTTTCTTTCTTTCTTTCTTTCTTTCTTTCTTTCTTTCTTTCTTTCTTTCTTTCTTTCTCCTACTTCCTTCCTGTCTTCCTGCTTTACTTTTTTTTTTTTTTTTTAGCTTTAGCCCCCACATAAAAGAAAGAGCAAATGTTATTTGTCTTTTTGTATCTGGCTTATTTTGTTGAACATGATGCTGCCCAGTTAGAACCATTTTACTGCAAATGATGTATTTTCATTCTTTTTATGATTGAATAAGACTCCATTATATATACATATAAATGTATCACATTTTTATATCTGAAAGCTTCTCTTTCAAATGTAGTGTTTCGTCAAACTTTGTTTTCAATATTTGTACCAAACTTTGATAGGTATATTTCTCTCTCTCTCTCCCTCTCTCTCTATATATATATGTACATATACATATATATATATATATATATTCTAGTATAGTATTAGTGATTTTGTGACCAATTTAATGTTACTTTGCATAAGTGAAGTTGAACATTTTTTCATCTGATTCTGTTTATAGTCTTTGCCTTCTTTCTGGCTAGACCATGGTCTTTTTTACATTTTGCTTGTTGAATTCCTTATTAGTAGAGCCATGAGGCCTTTGACTATAATATTAATTAAACATGTGTTATCTCAATAAATTAAATTAAAAAAATACTGCTATTATGTGCAACTTGAAAGTTACCCACAGAAGAAGATTGAAATGCCAAGAAAAGCTTAGTTTTGCGTCTGAATAACACCATTAGTGTATAAGTTTATGATGTTAAAAAGACGATGTTGTTATGTATCAGTATATCAGTGTATGAGTGCATTGTCCTTAATAAGATTTCTTTAAATTTAAAACTTGCATAAAACTGCTTTAGGTTTTTAATATATAATTAATAAAGAAATTTAGAAGATTAAAAAAATACTTTTTGGAGGGGTCAATTAAATTATGGCTTTCTGAATTACCAGTATGCTATAATACATATCTAAAATAAATGACATTTCCTGAGAGTTCTTAGACCATGGAGTCTATCACAGATCATATCATAAGGTCAGTAATTCTAGGAATACACTTTAAAAAATCAAGGAAATTAAGAATCAGAGATTTTATTTTACAGTTGTTAATATGTGAGCTGTAACTCAGAGTTCTTTTAGTACAAAGTCCAGGGGACAAATCATTTTAACTTATACACAATTAGAGAAAAACAGAAAATATAATTCTAGATACTTTGTATCATGTAAAATGAATTTAGATCATTTGCCATTTCAATAAAAAGAAATAAGAATAGCTTAAGTGTAAGAGTGCTATTTATGATTCCAGTGATGACAGAATAAGAACAGGATATATTAGCAAATAATACTCATAGACAGAAGCTTTATTCCCTGCAGCTAAAAAAGAATAAGATCAAAAATTGTTAAGAATATATTTGAGATGATACAGACATGGTAAATGTAGTAAAATAAGTTGAAACTATTAGCCAAAAGCACAAAAATGTAAGAAAGGGATATTTTGCATATTGATTTCCAACTTTGAAACTTATCAATAAACTTACCTATATGAGCAAATTTTTTGAAACCAGTGTTACCTCAGAGTTCAATATTATCTCCATAGCTAATAAAATGCAAATACTTCAGTGGAAAAGTAATAAAAATATGAGAGTCTTAGTGCATACTTTGATTTTATGTTATAAAGACATTAATCTATGATAGGAGTTGTTATATGGCCAATCATTTTTATGTGCAATGTCACAATATTTTTCATCCAGGAAATACTTATAACATTCCTTTATTATTTAAATGCATTTTAAGCAATTCATAAAAGTGTTTCACGCAGGGTTAGAATTTTATTTCAACATATATTAGTCTGTCATTTGTTCTAGGAAAGAACCTATTCTTTCTTTTACTCTATGCATGGTGCACCAATATTCATCTTCATATGGGATAGGCAAGTGGCTAGATAGGTTGGTTGAGCTGAAAGCCAACATCCCCATCCCTTGTACCCTCCTATGTGTCAGTCAAACTGCCCCCCTTTTTAAGGATGTATTACTTTCACCTGGAACCTGGGGAAGGCAATTGTATATAGTCACTCTCCCTTCTGATCTCATATAATAGGCTGACAACTGGGGAGAGCTCTCTCCAGCTGGAGACCTCTCTTCTTTCCCTCCCCATTCCCTTCTCCTTCTGGGCCCAATTCCCACTCATGACAGGTATCTCTCATTTGTGTATGTGTGTGTGTGTGTGCATGTTCACTTTCTCACCTTCTAAATAAAATGTATCTTATATATGTAAGCATTAAGAATTCCTCTCTTTATACATGGTAGGAGACTGAAATAAAAATTGAACCTCACATCCCCCATAACATAATGGCTATCCAGCATCCAGGAGACTGAGAAAGTCAGTTTATGAACCCCAGAAATGGCAAGAGGTAAGCGATTGGCTCAGCTGTACATCCCCTTTAATTCTAAAAATCCTTCTTTCTCTCCCTTGTCTCACTTCTCTTGGAATTCACAGTTCAGCCAGGTCTGTTGAGATGCAACTGTGTACATGATTGTTCTAAGACAAGTTTACTACGACAAGCTGTGTTGTGTTTTTTTTTTTTTTTTTTTTTTTTTTTTTTTTTTTTTTACAGGCAGAGTGGACAGTGAGAGAGAGAGACAGAGAGAAAGGTCTTCCTTTGCCATTGGTTCACCCTCCAATGGCCGCCACGGCCGGCGCACTGCGGCCAGCGCACCGCACTGATCCGATGGCAGGAGCCAGGAGCCAGGTGCTTTACCTGGTCTCCCATGGGGTGCAGGGCCCAAGCACCTGGGCCATCCTCCACTGTACTCCCTGGCCACATCAGAGAACTGACCTGGAAGAGGGGCAACCGGGACAGAATCCGGCGCCCCAACCGGGACTAGAACCCTGTGTGCCGGCGCCGCTAGGTGGAGGATTAGCCTAGTGAGCCGCGGCGCCGGCCTGACAAGCTGTTTTCATTAAGGAAGTGTTGATGGAGACGACAGGCCAGTTCGAGGTCAACAAATGAAAATGTGTAGTTGTTTCCAGTTGGTCTGTAGTGTGGTTCCACATTTTACTTGTTGAACATTATGGAGAGTTTGCATTAAGTCTATGATTTAAAGCAAATTGAAATTCTATTACTGTAATAATTAAAGGAAAAAAAAAAGAAAAGAAGGGGAGATTGAGGAAGGGAGAGAAGTATGGTTATCTTCTTGGAATTGTGTCTATGAAAAACATTACATCTTTTCTCTTTACATTAATAAAAATTTTTTAAAAAGAAAAAAAAGTAAGTTTTTGCCTCAAAATAAGCCAGTGCTTAGCATTTAGCTTCCATGGACAAATACTACATACAAGAACCAGGTTTCCTTAACACTTTCATGAAAATTGGGTACACACGGCTTACACTTGTGAATGCCATCTCTACCTGGAAGTAGGAAGAAGCTGTTATTCAGTTAACACACACAGCATCAGAAAATGGTACCCCCTGCCAGAGCTGCGGCTCACTAGGCTAATCCTCTGCCTGTGGCGCCTGCACCCCAAGTTCTAGTCCTGGTTGGGGCGCCAGATTCTGTACCGGTTGCCCCTCTTCCAGGCCAGCTCTCTGCTGTGGCCAGGGAGTGCAGTGGAGGATGGTCCAGGTCCTTGAGCCCTGCAGCCGCATGGGAGACCAGGAAGAAGCACCTGGCTCCTGGCCATAGCAGCCACTTGGGGGGTGAACCAATGGAAAAAGGAAGACTTTTCTCTCTGTCTCTCTCTCTCTCTCTCACTGTCTAATTCTGCCTGTCACAAAAAAAAAAGAAGATGGTACCCCCAAACTTGCCAAATGTTCCATATCTGGCCATGGAGGGTAGGACTTTTCACCCAGTATGGCAACTAGTGGGCTTGTGCCTACATCATGTCAGCTCCTAGTGAGACTTCCATTTTTGCTAGATGATGAATGGGACTTCCTCCCTCTTATGGCAACCTCCAAGGCTAGTTATGCACCGTGTGCCTGATCAGCCAGAATTCTTGTCAGAGACATTTCTGAGTTAGAACATACAGAGATTTTTGTACACAGAAATCACCCTAGAGGCTGATCTCCAGGCACGGGTTTCACTGCCTCCCAGACACTGAAAAAGCTGTTGGCCCAGTAGTGCGAGCGCCTGAGAATTTTCAGGATGTTTGAGCTTCAGGGTTTACACAGAACTCTTGCAGTTGGTTTCAGACACGTGGTGGTTTTTATCACGCAGAAGCTTAGCCTCTTGACATGAGGTATGGTGTCCCATAGAGATTAAGAACTCTTGTGACAGTGGTTAACAACCCTCAAGGTCATTTGGGACACTGGGAAAAATGCCCCAATTATACACCTAGTTGCCTCTTGGTGAACTGGTACCTTAGTGAGGATGCAGTAGCACCACCTGGCATCCAGTTCATCCCATCTGTGGTGGGTATATATATATATATATATGACATAGGGTTATGATAATATCCTAGATCTACACTGACCCTCAGGGAGCCCTGCAGTGTGCTGGCTAAAGCAGGGAACTGCACTTTGGGGTACAAAAAGACATTCTTCAGAGCCAAATCACATCTAATACAAGGGATTTAATTCACATGTTCAAGTATAACTGGGATTGTGGGGACCCATGTCTACTTATGTTTTCTTAACTTCTAAAGATACTTTTCAGTTATTTATGATCATTAATTCTTATGCATTCACTCCTTAGGAATCAGTTTCAAAAGCTGTCCATGAGACCCCAGTTCCTCATGGGTCATATGGTAAAAAAAAAGATTTTAAGAGTTTAGTAATAGTATAGACAGTGCTAAAAAAGTCGACTCCAGCATGGAAAGCAGTTCAAACAGGTTCATAGAATGACAATCATTGTAACTAACACTCAGTGACCTGAGAATCAGCCTGGTAGGAATTCTGGTCTGACTAAAGCACCCATAAGAGAATATTTCAAGTGAAGAAAGCCAGAACATTTGTGGGAAGAGTGTCCCTCCATGAAGGACCTCTGTGGTCCATGCCACTAATGCAAAACAGTGGTTACTAAAAAAAGTAATTTACCTTCCTTCAAAGGGAAGAGAGATCTACTTTGCTCGTGGCTTTGTCTAAAGTCTGATGGAGTCTGAGTACTCAGGAGGCTTCCATAGCCTAGACATTTCATGTCAAGAGCCCTGGGTAATCACTGATATGAAGATATAAATAATGATAATTTGTTAAATTGACAACAGGAGTCACTGTGCACTAACTTCCAATACAGGATGCTTTGCCTTCAAAAATCTTTATTATTATGGGAGTTGATGGTAAAACTTTCTCTCAAAAGATTAGTTTACCCTTAGTGTGTCAGGGCATTCTTATCACTCACCAGTTTTTGATGATGTCTGAATGACCAACTCCTTTTCTTAGAAGACATTTGCTTTTAGCCATAGTGTTTCCTACATTGAAGTCGCTTGTTATGATGTTAGCAAGCATAGAGGCAGACTGCAGGTTGGATAATCTTGATAATAAAACAAAAGATAGAGTAGATTCTAAAGTCTGGGATCAGGGAATACCTGGGTGGGCTACACATGCTGTGCTATTAGTCTTCTTTGTTTAACATTTTCTTTATTTATATAAGGTGAACAAATTTCATATATTTCATGAATACAGATTTAGGTGCTTGGTGATTTTTCCCACCCCACACTCGCTCCCACCCCATGTTCCTACCCTCACCTTCCCTCCTCCTTCATTATTTTTTTTAATTTTACAATTATATATTTTCAAGTCATTTTATAATCATAAGCTTGACCACTCACTAACTAAAGATTTCAACAAATATCAATTTCACTCATATACATTACACTTTTGTATTCTATTAGTTACCACATACTGGGGAAAACATTTGGTATTTGTTTCTTTGGGGCTGGCATATTTCACTAAGTATAATGGTTTCCAGTTGACTTTATTTTATTCAAAAAAGACAAGAGTTGATAATTTTATGGCTGAGTAGTATCCATAATGTATATTTACCACATTTTTTATCCAGTAATCAATTGATGGATATCAGGGTTGATTTCATATATTAGCTATTTTGAATTGAGCTTTAATAATATGGGGATACAGATAACTCTTTCACATTTAATTTCATTTAGATAAATTCCCAGAAGGGGAATAGCTGGATCATATGGTAGATCTATTTTCATATTTCTGAGGAACCTCCATACTATCTTCCACAATGACTTTACTAGTTTGCATTCCCAACAGTGGATTATTGTTTGTTAATTTTTGTATGAGAACCATTTTAACTGGGGTGAGAGGAAGCCTCACTGTGGCTTTTGTTTGTATTTTCCTAATAGCTAGTCATTCCTAGAATTTTTTTCATATGTCTGTTATCCATTCAAATTTCATCCATTGAAAACTGGCTGTTTAAGTCCTTTGCCTATTTCTTAACTGGATTTTTTTGTTGTTGTTGAGTTTTGTGAGCTGTTTATAGATCCGAATATTAATCTTTTATTAGTTGCATAGTTTTCAAATATTTTCTCCCATTTGGTCAATTACCTCTTCACTTTGTTGAATATTTCCTTTGCAGTTCAGAAGCTTTTTATCTTGATGGAATCTCATTTGTCTATTTTTGTTTTGATTACCTGTGTTTCTGGGTTTTTTTGAAAAACATGTTTCCTATGTCAACGTCCTGCATAGATTCTCTGATGTTTTTCTCTAGTAACGTTATGGTATCAGGTCATAGATATAGATCCTTTATTCATTTTTAGTTTATTTTTGAGTAAGGTGTAAGCTAGGAGTCTGGGTTCATACTTCTGCATATAGAGATCAGATTTTCCCAGCACTAGTTTCAAAGAGGCTATCTGTTCTCCAAGGACTGATTTTAGCTTGTTTGTCAAAGATTAATTTGTTGTAAGTTATGAACTGATTTCTGGGGTTTCTATTCTGTTCTATTGGTCTATATGTCTATTTTTGTGCCAGTACCAGACTGTTTTCATTATAACTGCCATGTAGTTGTCTTGAAACTTGGTGTTGTGATGCCTTTGGCTTCTTTGGTTGTTGTTTTCCCATGTAGGTGCAGGGGCCCAAACACTCAGGTCATCTTCCACTGCTTTCCCAGGCGTATTAACAGAGAACTGGATTGGAAATGCAGCATACTAGTCTCGAACTTGTTCCCATATGCGATGCCAGCATTGCAGGCAGCAGCTTAAACATCTACACCACAGTTTCTGCCCATCAGAATATTCTTAAAATATAAAACTACATTTCCTCATCAGCACCAATATACCACAAAACAAGAAGCTAAATTGAGACTTCAAGCCTTGATTGATAATTTTCTCAAATGTAAGACTTTTGGTTCCATGTCAGACTCCCCATAATACTCCTATTAAGTCTGCTTTGAAACTAAATGTAATGAGGCAGCAAATCCAAGTCATCCTATTTTGTCAAAATGTACACTATACTGCCACAGATATCTGAGGTAACTTCACAGCATAAAGTCCTAGAAATAAACACCCTTTCTTTTTACATCATATTAAATCCAGATTCTCAGTTTTTGTTTGCCTTTTAATGGACCAGTCCATTTCTAAATATAATTCAAGAATATACAATGATAATTCTTCTTCAGGACTTCAGAGATAGTCCTCATTTATTTGGTAACACTCTTGCAAAGGAGCTCAGAGAACATCAAATAAAGAATGGAAGAGTTCTACAATACATAGACAATATTTTCATTTGAAGCTCCTCCAAGGAGGATTAAGATGCAAATCTCATCCAGGTTTAACATTTTACCAAAATGAGAATACAAAATTTTTCCAACAAAAGCTCAAATTTCTAAACAGTGTACATTATGTGGGATATATTTGACACTGGGAAATCATGCTCTTTCACTCAAGAGAAAGGAAGCTATGTTATGTAGAGTGCCACTACAAGAAAACAGCTAAGAACATTTCTTTGAAATGTAGTATTTTGTAGAAAGTGGATTCCAGTATTTGAGGTGACTTTAAATGAGGCTGTAAAGTGTTCTGACACAGATCCACTTTACTGACAGGAGAACAACAGGAAGCCTTACAAATTACAGAGCTATTAACAGTAGCTCCATCATTAATAATTTTTATCTTGGAAAAGCCATTCTCTCTTTTCATAGCAGAAGAACAGAGGATAATCTAGGTGTACGGACTCAGAAACTGGGCCCCCTTCCATGAAAAGTGGCCTATTTTTCTAAAAACCTGGAATCAGTGGCCTCAGAATGTCCTGCATGCTGAAGGGTGGTTGCTGAAACAACAATGTTAGACCACTCACATGAAGTTCAAACTCCACATCAGGTGCAAGGAACTTTAGGAACTAAAGAACATTATTGGTTTATATAAGGTGCCTCACAAAATATCAGATTCTTGTTACACTCAACTAAGATAACTCTTAAGGTATGCTGAGTCTTCAATCTGACTACTCTTTGGCCATCTCAAAATATTAAAGAACTAAATCACTATTAGTGTAGAGACCATAGAACAGGTATATTCTAGTAGGCCTGGCCTGCAAGATGAAGCTATAGAAAATTCAGATATTGAGTGTTTTAATAATGGCAGTTATTACATGAAGAAAGAGTTAGAATGGCAGGTTATGCCACAGTGGGTCTTACTCAGGTGATATAAGTTCAGGCATTATTATCTAACACAAAAAGGCTGAACTTATTGACTAGAATCTTGCAGTTAGGAAAATACCAGCAACAAATATTTATACAGTTATGCGTTCCTGTGTTAAATGTACCTGCAGCAATTTGGAAAGAAAGAGGCCTACTGACAGCAAAGAACTCACCTATTAAATGTGGAAAATACATAATAATTTTCTTCAGGGAAACTGGAACCTTTAAAAGTGACTGCCGTTTTAAGTTCAGAAGACCAGAAAAGATAGCCAGGTTAGTAAGGAATTGTACCAATAAATAAGGTAGCAAAAATTGTTGCTTAACAGGTAATAAAAATCACTTTAATACATCAGCCTGTGGGGGTAACTAAAAATCCTTACTATACCAAACCTAGGATAGAACGGGCCCAACAGTAATTTTATACTGAAGATGCCAATAGGTGGTAGATTTAAGATTATAAAATCCTACTCCCAGTGGCCTCTCAGTGGAAGATTACTAAGGAAATACATGACTTGACCCATCTGGGAAGAGGAATTTAGTTTAAATAGTTTCTGAGCTATTTGGAGGGAAAGGACTGTATACTGTGATAAGAGAAGTAACTGGTTACTGTTTCTTCTGTTAGCAAAAATAACTCTGGTGGTCACATAAAGCCATTTCCTTTGGTTACTCCTGTGAAAAGGAAAGGAACATACCCACGTAGATATTGGAAAATGGATTTTACTAACATACCTACAGCACATAATTAAAAATATCAACTGATCTTTAATTATACTTTCATAGGATGGGTAAAGACTTTTCTAACTCAAACAGAAAAGGCACAAGAGGTCCCCAAAGCCCTGCTAAAGGACATAATTCTTTGCTAGGCCTTCTAACGTCACCTCAGAGTGACAATGGTCTCTCATTTTTATCTAAAATAATAAGTAGCTACTGGTCTATGGATTTCTTATTATTTCCCTGTCTCTTTGAGACCTCAGTCATTAGGCATAGTTGAAAAGGCTAATCATATTCTTAAGAAAGTTCTGGCAATGTTTTGCCAAAAGACCTCAAAAATAAAGCATTAATTATTGCTTATTTCCCTCCTCATGGTGAGAATGACACCTAAATCTACTGTAAAACTTGGTCCACTTGAAATGTTATATGGGAAGCCCTGCCTCACCTGTGAAATTCCATTTGAGTCAGAGACTCAAGATCAGAAAAATTATGTGATTAATCTAGGTCAAGTATAAAGGGGTATCAAATTTAACAAATGCTTCCCATATCCAGATCCCAAGAGTCACAGTCTATATCCCCAGTAGACCCCCTTGGGTGAATTGCAACCTAAATGGAAGGGACTTTACCACCTGCTGCTGAGCCCTCCTACTGCAGTCAAATTAGAGGACATTCCAAGCTGAGTATTTTTTTTTTCCAGGAAGTGAACTTTAAACTTCTATCTCTTGAATATTCACATCTGCAGACAGAAGACAAGACTGCATACTGCTGTGAAAAAATAAAAGGCCCCAAATACCTCTTTGAAAAGCAAAAATTGAAGTCTTTGCTTTTGTCATATCAAGGAGGTTGCACTTTATGGTCTACATGTTATGCCTACTTCTGATTCTTTCATGAAGCTGTTATTAGCAGGAAAACTCCTTAGTGCATTCTTTTAGCATAATAGTAAAAGATCTTGCTAAACTTCATGAAGACATTTTTGAAAATCTGTTAAAATCTGCTTATTGCTTGATGCAACCTGGCCTACATTTCAAGCCAGCTTTTACAACAAATACTCAAGTCTCTGTATGCTTTATCTGCAGCATTCATGGACAACCAATTGGCTATAAAATACATACTGGCAGAACAAAGAGGGGCATGTACAGTGATTAATAAAGCCTCTCATATTTACTCTAATAGCAATATGTTCACTAAAGGAGGTGTTCCAACGTTTTTCACCCAGGCTAAATGGTTCTATAAGTTGGGTATTTAAAGACTATCAATGCCTGCTATTAGGGAATTGATAGAATACATTCTTATTTTATAAAAAGGAATTCTATCTGTGATTTATCTTTTTCCAATTATGCTTATCTTAACTCGTGAATTTGTTTCCTTGAGAGTTAAACAGCTTCTCAAAGTAATGATGACAACCTGTATGTGTGTGTGTGTGGTGGGTGGGTGGAGATAGGCACAGTCAATGTCACTGACTGAAGGAATTCTTCCAGTATATAAGATTGAAATATTAGATGAGATAGGAAGAGATTTCTGTACCTAAATTGGCAAGGTCTGCTCTCCTGAGGAGCAGGAATTGGATACAAAGAATGGATCACCAACCTTCGGTGTTCCCTTAAGATTATGGATCTGAAATCTCTGATATGTGATAGACAGTAGCTAGAACTGCTAAGCTGGAAGCCTTCTCCAGCCCATGTACCCTCCTACTCATCCATCAAACTACCTCCTTTATGGGATGTATCTCTTTCATATGGGAACGGCAGGTTGGATGTAGGCACCATGCAAATAGTCACTGCCCTTTTTCACCTTATTAAAGAGGCTGACAACAAGGGAGAGCTCATTGTCTCTCACTTGAGACCATTATCCGAGCAGATGCTGAAGTGCTGTCTCTCTCCGTTTTGCCTCCCTCCAGTCCTTTCTTCTTTCAGGCCCACTTCCCACTCGTGATGGACATCTCTCTGTGTCAGACAAAACATGTTTGTGTAAGTGTGTGTATGTGTGTGTGCTCACTTTCTCACCTTCTGAATAAAATTTATCGTATAGTCCAGCATTAAGTATTCCTCCCTTTATGTGTGACAAAAGCCTAGGCCTGGAACAAAAATTGAACTTCACTTTACTCACAACAATCTTGGCTCAAAATGCAACTTACACTAGGTGAAAAATCCTCAAGTTGGCTGAACTATACAAAGTCAAACAGAAGTTATCTAAAGTTGTTATCTAAAATTTACCTAAAAATTGCCCACAAATAACCAAAAGAAAACCATATTAACTAAACTAATGTTCAAGCCATATTATCACAAACTATTTTTTATTTATTTTCAAAATTTTTTCCGTGCATAAACAGAGTACTGATGATATAATAGCAACACTTCAAAGAGCAATGAAGCTCTGCTACTGAAAAAGGAAAAGGAATACATAGATTAACACCATCACTTGAGAAGGATGAATGAGAGCCACTTTCAAGTCCAGAATATCTGAGCAGTGTTCAATACTAAACTTACTGAAAACATATGAGAGGTTTCTTCATCTACATCATCACAATGCCAGCAAAATTCAAATATAACTAACCATTAAATGTGTTGGGAAGGGCATTCTCATGTGCACAATCTTTGATCCTCTATAATTTTCCATTACTCTGTATCACAATATTTATCAAATCTACAGGTCTGAGTATTTTTCTCCATATTCATACTATCAGAGACAAATATACAGTAGACACAAATATAATAGCAAATATTCAATTATGCTAATTGTATTGTTCCTGTCTGTTGCTCCCCCTCTTCGTGGAGGAATGACACAGGACCCTGCGCTGTTCTTTCGTCTGCTCGGCCCTCCCCGGGTTTGCTGCTGGTTCTTCCCGGGTTGGCTACTATCCCTTCCACCTCCGTGGAAGGGCAGTTCCCCCTGGCCACATTCCCCACTTCCGCAGGGGAGCGGCACACCGCCGGCCGGCTCTCTGGGGGGCTGCACAGGTGTTCCCCTTAGATGTTCCCCTTAGATGTTCCTCCTGAATGCCGTCTCTCTCCTCCTTTATAGTCCTCCTCCGCCAATCCTAACTCGGCTGCCCACACGCCGAGTACGCTGCTCTCCTCCAATCAGGAGCAGGTCCTACAGTTTATTGGTTGAACTGGAGGCAGCTGCGTAGAAGCTGTTTTCTCCTCTCCCAGCGCCATATTGTGGGAGAGCAGATGCATAGAATAAGTCTTAATTCCAGTAACTCAGTCTAGTCCGGGTTGCTCCCCACAGATCCCCCTTTCTTTTTATTTTTTGGCGTTGATACGCGCCTGTCTTCGGTGCCCCGCGGCACTCACTCTGCTCTGCTTGCTAGAGTTGCCACAGGTTCTTACTAGTCCTATCAATCAGGCAAACCGAATCCGGGTCCTCTCTTCGCCATGTTGTGAGGAGGTTTTTAGGCGCTGATGTGTGCCTGTGTTCGGTGCCCTGCAGCGCATGCTGTGCTCTGCTAGAACTGCCTGCAGGTGCTTACAAGCCCTATCAGGCAAACCGAATCCAAGCCTTCTCATTGCCGTATTGTGGGGAGACTTATTGGTGTTGATAACATGCCTGTCTTCGGTGACCTGCAGCCGCCTACAGGTGCTTATTGTCTTACTAATAAGGCAGACTGAATCCAAGCCTTCTCATTGCGGTATTGTGGGGAGACTTATTGATGTTAATTCGTGCCTGTCTTCGGTGACCTGCGGCGCATAAGCTGCTAGCCGCCCACAGGTGCTCACCACCTCCCTAATCAGGCAGACCGAATCCAAGCTCTCTCATTGCCATGTTGAGGGGAGGCCTTATTTTTCTCTATTTCTCTATCTCCGGACATTCCTATCTCTCCTATTTTACTTCTATCTACCAGCATTCCTATTTCTCTCATTTTACTTCTAAACTTCTGTTTCTCTTATCCCTGCGGCTTCCCGGCGCCCGCCCCGAGGCTGCTTCTCGGTGGCTTCCCTGCTCTGAGCCACTTCAGCCCGTGCTTCTCTCATCTGCGCGGCTTCCCGGCTTCGCGCGCGCACTCCGCGGTCTAGGCGCCCCTTCGCGCCCATACCACGGCCTCGCGCTAGCCCCGGGTTCCCTATCTACTTGTGCCCCACGCGCTCTCTCTGCACGCGGCGGCTTCCACGAGTCACACAGCACAGCTCACGTTTCCACCACCACCGGTATTCAGTCCAAGTTCCCCGGACTAACCTGGCGAATTCCAACCTGGCGGCCCACGTCTCTGCCTCTGGTTCCAGATCTTCGCCTCTTGCTCCCTGGGGTGACTTGAAGAATTCCAAGATGGCTTCCATCTCCGCCTCAGCCTGCACTCGCGGCTTCATCCTCCCTAACATTTTTCTCTACCCGGTATGTTTCCCTAAGTTTTCTTCCAACAATATTCCTCCCTCATTTCTCCTGGCCTCTCCCCACAGTCCGTATCCAAGTCTAAGTTTCTTATAGGTTTCACTTTCACTTTCAACCTGCAGTCCGTATCTGAGTCTAAGTTTCTTCTTGCTTTCACTTTAAATCCTAACTTCTTTCCCACAGTCCGTATCCGAGTCTATGCCTAGGCTTTCAATAGCTTCTTCCGGCACCTTTTCCGTCCGGCTTTCCCCTAGGCTCTTCTAGTCTCTCTCTCTGGTATTTTCCTGCTTCTTCCCTCCTAGGCTTCCTATCCGAGTCACGGCACCATTATGTCGCTCCCCGTCTTCGTGGAGGAACGACACAGGACCCTGCGCTGTTCTTTCGTCTGCTCGGCCCTCCCCGGGTTTGCTGCTGCTTCTTCCCGGGTTGGCTACTATCCCTTCCACCTCTGTGGAAGGGCAGTTCCCCCTGGCCACATTCCCCACTTCCGCAGGGGAGCGGCACACCGCCGGCCGGCTCTCTCGGGGGCTGCACAGGTGTTCCCCTTAGATGTTCCCCTTAGATGTTCCTCCTGAATGCCGTCTCTCTCCTCCTTTATAGTCCTCCTCCACCAATCCTAACTCGGCTGCCCACACGCCGAATACGCTGCTCTCCTCCAATCAGGAGCAGGTCCTACAGTTTATTGGTTGAACTGGAGGCAGCTGCGTAGAAGCTGTTTTCTCCTCTCCCAGCGCCATATTGTGGGAGAGCAGATGCATAGAATAAGTCTTAATTCCAGTAACTCAGTCTAGTCCGGGTTGCTCCCCACACCTGTCTACAGTGGTTTGCATCTTTGTCTTGCCAAACTCATGCAGCAATTCAGTATCCAAATTCTTAAGTTACTGGTCTAAGAGGGCAGTGACTTTAATGTAGTTGAGGTGTATGGAAGTAGGTTCTTTGAGTTTCAATAACCATAAGCCAAAATTTCCCTCTGTTTTTTTTTTTTTTTTTTTTTTTGTAAAGTTAACCAGCATCAGGTATTTATTATACTGTTTTAAGCATTTTAAAGCATTACTTTATTTAACATTTAGAATATCTTTATTAGTTAAGCATTTCATATCATCTGCATTCTCCATATGGAAAGTGTGTTATGAAGAGGTTAAGCAGCTTACCCACAAGCATTGATGTGGCAACCTGCAGATTTGGAATTAATATCTAAATCGTCTGTGTCCAGAATCCAAGTTCTACCATGCCTCACAGTCTCCTAACTAATGGAAACATGAAATATTTAGCCTTGTATCATGATGCATTCAAAGATGTTGTTTATACTATATTAATGCATAAGAAAGAACAAGTAAAATTCTTTAATCAAATTTTACATTATATTAATTAAATGTACTTTAAGAAGGAAAGGAGTTGCTGTTTTTGGTAGAAGAAGGAGAAATCACTAATGAGCGAAATAAAATATTTATGGAGTTTTTATTAAACTGTCTTATTTAATTGTCTTCAAAGACTTGACAAATATTCTCTCTGGTAAATTACACTCTAAATTGTTATTTTTAGTGGTTTTTAAATAAGACATTCTGATGAATGAAATTTGTCAACCAGCAATAATAAGAGGTTTATATTCTCCACATATTTCAAATAGGTTTATGTGTTTCCTAGATATAAATCTAACTTAACACTTTGAGTAAATAAAACAAAAAGAAATTTTCTCTTAAACCAAAAGTGTATATACACAGTAGATGGTGTGGGATCATCAGAAATTTTGGGGACGTTACGATTATTGACTGTTTTTAAATTAGATTATTTCTTAGCAACTATGTCACAGAAGTTTTGATTTGAAACAGACATTAAAGTATTTTCTAATTTACTTATGTTTTCTATTTTCAAATTAATGTGATTTTATTTGAAAGTTCAAGATGTCCAGGGAAGCCAATTTTCTTCTTGTGATCACTCATTTAAGAAAAAAAATAAATTTAATCATATTTTCATTATACTCCTTGCTCAAGAGCAAGTTTCCAATTTACATTATTCCCAAGTATAAACTGAATATTAAAGATTATTATAAACTTATTAAAATGAAAAAAACAAATTAGTGTAAACTAGTAACATTCATATATTCCTTAAACTCTGGCTTAGATTTGGGTCCTATAAAAAATGTTCTTTAGTCTTAGTCAAGAACATTTTAGATGTAAGAACCAGAAATGAATCAAAGCTACATAAAAGAAGAAACAAAAAATACACATATGTGCTAATACTAAGTGTAAGGGGAAGTACAACAAGATACACAATCATCTCACAGAAAGCAAACAGAATCAGTAGGAAATGCGATGAGATCTTACAGGTAGAAAGTCATTGAGACCTGGTGTCTGATTCTCAGGCTTTCTCTGTGTGGTGTCTCATCTCATCTGCACAATTCTATTGAAAAATGAAATTCACCTTCTCTTTATTCTCATCAGAATATGTTCTATTGAATCAATCCAGATGTCCATCAACTCTTGACTGGATATAGAAATTATGCTACAAGTACACTATGGAGTATTACTCAGCTGTAAAAAATATAGAAATCTGGTCTTTTGTAACAAGACTGACAGAACTGGCAACCATTATTCTTGTGAAATAAGCTAGTCCGCAAAAAAACAGTTATCATATGTTTTCTCTAATCTAAGGTAACTAATAGAGTACCTAAAATGTAATGTATTGGAGTGAAATGGACACTTTGAGATTCCATGATTGTTTACAGGACTTGTCTCTTCTATTGAGGAACAGTGTTTTTTTTTTTTTCCTTTCTTTCTTCATACTATCTGTTGAACTCTTTTATTTGCTGTAGGGTTAACTATATGATCATTAGTAAACTGAAAATAGATCTTTCTAAAAATTAAGAGTGGGAAACTGAGAGGGAGGAGGAAGAAGGATTGGAGTGTTTACAGGAGGAAGGGTAGAGGGGAAGTAACACTATATGTTACTTAATCTGTATATTTGAAATACATGAAACTTGTATAACATATTTTTTTTAAAATTACATTTTCTATTAAGTTAATTCTTTAAAAACTGAGATGTCTCAATCAACAAGCCTTATTTCTAGGGTGAATAACTGCCTAGCCAAGCTGCTTCATTTATCTACTAAAATTTCAGCTAATTTTCCAGGTGAAACTATAGAGTCTATTCCTGGACACCAAGCATGTTGATGGAAATTACATGTGGGTTCTTTCTCTCTAATTAAACATATTCAAAGTACATTGAATTAAATTTCTTCACAATAAGCATTGTTATAATTAAGGAAACTAACTCAAGAATTAATTTATTCAATTTTTAAAGTAAGTAAAGAAGAATTATCTTGTAGGGGATAATTTAAAAATTTCAGTGGCTCTTTATATAATTTGAGATAAAATTGAGATGTGTATGTAATTTAAATTAAATGAATAGCAGTCACTTTACAGTGTCTAACTTACTTCATTGCACATGACAAGTACTCAGTAAATATTTTTAATGCATGAGGATCTACATTAGATTATATTCTTCAAAATAAATATGATTCAAATGGTACATAAATGAAGTTGAAGCAAATTTAAATCC
The DNA here is from genome assembly GCF_051225735.1 of Oryctolagus cuniculus. Lineage (NCBI taxonomy): Eukaryota > Metazoa > Chordata > Mammalia > Lagomorpha > Leporidae > Oryctolagus > Oryctolagus cuniculus. The sequence continues at coordinate 46,912,362 of NC_142869.1, read as the reverse complement.
TTATAAAATGAAGATAACTAATTAGATCATATTTTCTTTGTTATATCCTTGGCAAAATTCAATTAAATAAAATATCATCCATATGCCTATTAGTAAGTTTTTTTCATGTTTATTTAATCATCAATTATATATTTTATAAATTAAATTGTAAGAATTCATTTATCTAAAACTTTTTCCTCAGTAGATGGAAACTTTGTATTTGCTCAACCTCATTCATGTCTTATAGGTATTTAATTTTCCAGTTGAACACTTCTAAAAATTTTTATTTTAAGTTGCTTCTTTTGTTCTTATAAATGAATATTTCTAGTGAGTAAAGCATTGTTTCAAATGTGTATTTTCCCTAAAAGATCTTTTAAAAATTCTGATGTGTTTCCTTCAAAACATAACTTATAGTGGATTTGAAATTGTGCTAATGGAAAAGTGCTTGGTAGATATGAACACATACATAAAATCTGAACACAGATTTTCTTCAATCTGCTTTATTTGCAATACAATATACAATATACCTATAAGTACATAAGCATACACATACATGCATGATCAGTCTGCTGGCTTCATACATAGAAACTCCCATTCAAATAATATTCCCCTTTCCCAAATGAGATATTTTTTGTTTTGTGCTGTACTTTAAATTGCTTAATATTAAATAGAACCTTCAATAGTCATGCTGCTGAATCTTTTAATTAGAAAATTTACTAGTTTGAGTCATAGATTCATTTTAAATATATTTATTAAAGTTTTTTAATATTTCAGTCTTTATAAAACAAACCTGAAATCCATTATTACTCCATTATATTGCCAAATTGACCATTTAGATTGACTGTTTAAAAAAGCACATTATACCAGTATAAAATAATTTCTTTGATGTTTTTCCCTATGAGATCTAAACCCTTTAATTGGTTTATTTTACTATTAGTTCAACACTCTTGAAAACTGTTGAAAGATTATTTTGTCTCTTCAAAACTCTTAAATTACAGTTTCTATTCATTTATATATAATACAATTGTAACAATTCTATAATTTAGCTGTATAATATCCAAACCATTTCTGAGTTTTATGAAATATAAATTTATGGATTGTGTCCTAGAATTTTTCTTTAATCTTTGGTGTTTTCTGAAATTAGTCTTTATAAATCTTCTTAAGTAATTCTTTTTTAAAATTTTTTATTTTTTATTCGACAGGTAGAGTTATAGACAGTGAGAGAGAGAGACAGAGAAAGGTCTTCTATCCATTGGTTCAATCCCCAAATGGTCACTATGGCTGGCGCTGCACCGATCCGAAGCCAGGAACCAGGTGCTTCTCTGTGGTCTCCCATGCAGGTGCAGGGGCCCAAACACTTGGGCCATCCTCTACTGCATTCCCGGGCCACAGCAGAGAGCTGGACTGGAAGAGGAGCAACCGGGACTAGAACCGGCATCCACATGGGATGCCATCGTCGTAGGCAGAGGATTAACCAAGTGAGCCATGGTGCCGGCCTCCTTAAGTTATTCTAATATGAAGACGAGTGTAAAAATAATTTAAATGTGAGCTTCACAATTGAGTAAAATGATTTCAATCACAAATATGAACTCCCAGAATATATTATTATTTTAATGTGTTATTCCAATGATTTAACTGTTTTTTATTCATTATCATTTTAAATTTACAAACAAATTTTCGAGGTAGTAATACAAATATCTTTCACATATGAAGCCAGGGAACACATTTTCACTATGTGTTTAATAATATTATTAGATATGTTTCATGTCATAACATACATCTTTTCAAAATATACAACACATTATTTTTTTTTGAAATGAAAAGTTACAGAAAGGCAGGGACAGAGAGAGAGAGAATGAGGTCTTCCATCCACTGATTCACTCCTCAGATGACTGTAATGGCCAGAGCTGGGCTGATCCAAAAGAAGGAGCCAGGAGCTTCTTCCAGGTCTCTCAGGAAAGGGCAGGGGCCCTAGGGCTTAGGCTATCTTCTACTGCTTTTCAGGCCATAGTACGGAGCTGGATAGGAAGTGGAGCAGCCAGGTCTTGAACCAGCACCCATATTGGATGCCAGCACTGCAGGTGGTGACTTTTCCTGCTATGCCACAGAACCGGTCTCAACACAATAATTTTTGAAAGAAGATTTGTGGAACACAGTATGGAGACTCTATAGAAATTTGAATATAGACCTACTATATGATCCAGCCATCCCACTCCTAGAAATTAACCCAATGGAAAATGAAATCATTATATGAAAGAGCTATCTGTAACCCTGTGTTTATCGCAGCTTAATTCACAATAGTTAAGACATGGAATCAACCCAAATGCCCATCACCTGAAGACTGGATAAAGGCATTCAGGGTTATGTACACCATGGAATACCACACAAGGAAACAACAAACAAACAAAATCTGGTCATTTGCAACAAAATGAATTAAACTGGAAAACATCTTATGTAGTGAAATATGTCAGTCCCAAAGGGAAAAATACCATATCTTTTTCCTGACCTGTGATAACTAATAGAGCACCTAAAAGGGAATCTGTAGAAGTGACATTGACACTTTAAAAAGTAATGACTTTCAACAGCCTTTGTCTTGACTGTAAAGGGGTAATTTTTTTAAATACTATATTTTGAACTCTTAACATAGAGTTAATCATAAATGTATAAAGTTAATTCAAAATAAATCAGTAATAAATAAGAATAAGAATAAGAGATGGAAGAGGAAGGGGGATGGGAATGTGGGTGGGAGGGTGGGCCTAGTGGAAAGAATCTCCATGTTTCTAAAGTTGTAATTATGAAAGATATGAAGCTTATAACTGAAAAGCTGTGTAGTTCTGCATACATTCCTATGGACTGACTTCTAAGGGTACAGTTTAAAAATCTGCCATGGGATGCCAAATCCCCATAAATGGATGGCAAAAAAAAAAAAAAAAAAAAAAAAAAAAAGGATTTTTAAGTTTTAAAGTAATCATAGGGATAGGATTAAGCATTAAAGTGATCATATTAGACAAGATTAAGTGTTAAACCAAACATAGAAATAAGATTAAGTGTTTGGTAATAATAATGGATAGAATTTAAAAAGTGTGACTGCTCCAAATATGAAGCAGATTCATAGAAAGACAATTGCTTAAAGTAGCACCCTGGCCTAGAATCAGCCCTTAAGGCATTCAGGTCTGGCTGAATGGCCCACAAGAGTATTTCAAGCATGGGAAACCAAGACACTGTGGCAAAAAGTGTCCTATATGAAGGATCCATGTGGGTGAGACGGAAGTGGAAATAAGTGGTCATCAAAGAAGGACATATTTTCTCTGAAGGGAGGAGAGAACTTACACTTTGCTTATGGCCTTGTCTGAATATTGAAGCAGTTTGTGGATTGATAGTCTTTAATGGCCTAGTCAGATCATGTCAAGAGCCTTGGTTGATCACTGACATCATACATAAGAGTGTAAATTGTTAAGTTAATAACAGGAGTCACTGTGCACTAACTTCCCATGCAGGACCTCTATCCTCAAAGAGTTGTATTATGAGAGTTAACAGTAAATCTTCTCGAAGACTTACTTCATTTTAGTGTGTTAAGTGAAGGATATTCTTATGTCTCATAAGTTTTGGATAAACCTAAGAGTCCAACTCAATTATCTGTTTCCTTAACTTCTTCTTCGATTAATGATAAAACTTGTTATCAAAGAAAAAGAAATTATATTATGGCAAAAATCAAAATGAAAAATAAAAAAGGAAGCAGGAGGGAAGATGGGAGTAAGGGAGATAAGGGAAGATGGGGTGGGAAGTGTCATTATGTACTTAAAACTGCATATATGAGACATGAAATTTGCTCCATTTATATAAATTAAAAATTTTAAATAAAAAAATAAAGATGTGGGAAACTATCATCACTATCTAATTGGATAATAATTCATCTTATGAAAAAAAAACTGATTTCAATTCTTAGTGCTCTATATTTTCTCTTCCTCTAGCATCTGGAACCATTGAAAAAAATGTATGTTTCTGTGGATATGCCTATTCTATGAATTTTTAATAAATTAAGTCATTTATTACATAAGCTTTTGGGATTTGGTTTCTTACATTTCATGTGAGGATTCATCTATGTTTAGCATATTTACCATTTCATCCCTTTTTATTGCTAAGTTGCTTTGCTTTTCATAGAGTATACATATATGTATACACACATACACACACACACATACTACTTTGAATTACCCATTCATTGTTTGATGGATATTTGGATTTTATAATCTGTTGCTATTTTTAATTATGCTTATTTGAGCTTTCATCTATAGAGCTTTTTTGTGGTATATTTTAGTATCTTTTGGGTTTATACTTAGAATTACAATTATTAAATTGTTTGATAATTCTATTTCTACTTTTTAATCAAACTCCAAGTTGCTTATCATAGTAACTAAACCCTTTTATACCCCCTCCAGCAATGTATGAGAATTCTAATATCCCAAATTCCTTTGTAACATGTATTCCTATCTTTTCTTTTATGATATCTATTCCACTGATGTCTCATCATAGTTTTTTTCCTAGCATTTCCTTATTGACTTCAGGAAATTAGGCCCCCTTTTTACTGGCTTTTAAGATATGTATGTCTTTCAAATCATGATGACCATCTTAAAATAGTCCAATATAATTTTTTGACTATTTTTATTTTTAGGCCTTTTTTCTTAATTTATGCAGAAACAAAGTTATCTGACTAGCTCTATTCACAACTGTTGGAATCATAAAGCACAAGGGAAATCTGAAGAAACTGTTGCAGATTGGAGGAGATTGAAGAAACACAATGATTAAATGCAGCATGATATCTTGATTTGAATCTTGAAACAAAATAAAGACAAGAAGTGTGGAAAAAGTCTGCAGTTAATGATAGAAAACCAATGCTAACTTCTTAGTTTTGATAAATACTTATATAGCCAATGTTAGTGAAACATAAAAATAAAGGTAAAAAGTTACTTTGTAAACTATCTTTGTAATCCTCCAATGAATTTAAAATTAATTAAACATTTAAAAAATAAGTAATACTGTATACACAAATGAAAACTATCAAAACTGTAAAGACTTAAAGTTTTTGCCAAATATCTTAAATATGCAAAAATGCAACCTAAAATAGCATTTTTATAGAACTTAAAAATTATATGGATAATTAAATCCAAGGTTTGTTAAAAGAATAGGTAATAGATTACATAGAAGTGTGTGTGTATCTGTGTCTGTGTGTGTGTTGTCCTAGCGTATTTAAGACACTAGACTCTATGATAGAAATGGATAACTGTATGCAATTTAGGCCCTGCTGACCAATACAACTTTAGAGTGTGACACTCTCCTTTTTATTTCCTACGCCCCTGGTGCCCTAACCTTAGAATTATCAGTTATTTTTTTCCATCAATCCAGTTTAGACTTTCCAGAATAATCTTCACTTCACCTGATTGAATCCACATCAATCCTTTGTTTCAGAATAAGTACAAATTTCATGAATCTTCTTCTGATATGTGACTGGGTAAGAACTGACAATCTGTTTTTGAAATTTATGTCTCCCTTCTCAATTCTTACTAACATAACAATTTTGCATGTATACAAGTAATTTCTTTTTTTAAAACCTTTATTTAGTAAATATAAATTTCCAAAGTACAGTTTATGGATTACAATGACTTTTTCCCCCCATAACTTCCCTCCCACCCACACCCCTCCCATTTCCCGATCCCTCTCCCATTCCATTCGCATCAAGATTCATTTTCATTTACCTTTATATACAGAAGATCGATTTAGTATATATTAAGTAAAGATTTCATCAGTTTGCACCCACACAGAAACATAAAGTGTAAAATACTGCTTGAGTACTAGTTATAGCATTAAATCACATTGGACAACACATTAAGGACAGAGATCCCACATGAGGAGTAAGTACACAGTGACTACTGTTGTTGACTTAACAATTTGACACTCTTGTTTATGGCATCAGTAATCTCCCTAGGGTCTAGCCATGAGTCTCCAAGGTTATGGAAGCCTTTTGAGTTTGCCGACTTTGATCTATTCAGACAAGGTCATAGTCAAAGTGGAAGTTCTCTCCTCCCTTCAGAGAAAGGTACCTCCTTCTTTGATGGTCCGTTCTTTCTACTTGGCTCTCACTCGCAGAGATCTTTCATTTAGGTTTTTTTTGTTTGTTTGTTTGTTTTTGCCAGAGTGTCTTGGCTTTCCATGCCTAAAATATTCTCTTGGGCTCTTCAGCCAGATCTGAATGCCTTTAGGGCTGATTCTGAGGCCAGAGTGCTGTTTAGGACATCTGCCATTCTATGAGTCTGCTGTGTATCCCACTTCCCATGTTGGATCGTTCTCTCCCTTTTTGATTCTATCAGTTAGTATTAGCAGACACTAGTCTTGTTTGTGTGATCCTTTTGATTCTTAGACCTATCAGTGTGATCAGTTGTGAACTGAAATTGGTCACTTGGACTAGTGAGATGGCATTGGGACATACAATCTTGATGGGATTGTATTGTAATCCCCTGGCACATTTCTAACTCCACCATTTGGGGCAAGTCAGCTTGAGCATGTCCCAAGTTGTACATCTCCTCCCTCTCTTATTCCCACTCTTATATTTAACAGGGATCACTTTTCAGTTAAGTTTAAACACCTAAGAATAATTGTGTTTTAATTAGAGTTCAACCAACAGCATTAAGTAGAAAAAAAACAAATACCAAAAGGGATAAAGTATTAAATTGTACATCAACAGTCTGGAGAAGGGCTGATCAAGTCACTGTTTCTCACAGTGTCTCTTTCACTTCAACAGGTTTCCTTTTTTGTGCTTGGTTAGTTGTCACTGATCAGGGAGAACAATTCTAATAATAAAATGCCCTATGCTAGTTTAATCACTACATTCATGACCTTATTTCTAAATACTGTTATATTTTGAGACCACAGGATTTGTGATTTCAGTATATTAATCTTTCCATCTATAACAATCCTTATTAGATTTTGCTTCATAACGAATTAGCATATCTGTGTTTTTCTCATACCTTGATGTAGTTATTGAAGGAATGAATAAAAAATTTAGATGATGACAGTGTATTTATTTGTGCAATTGATAACTTTACTATTTTTAAAAGTTGTTTTTTATTTATTCATTTATTTGAAAGGCAGAATGAGAGGGAGAGAGACAGAGAGAAATAGAGAGAGAGGAGAGAGAGAAAGATGAGGGAGGGAGGAGATAACTTCCATCTGCTTGTTTACTCCCCAAATTGCCACAATGGTCTGGCCTGGGCCAGGCTGAAGCCATGAGCCAGGAACTCCATTCTAGTATCCCAAATGGGTGGCACAGATACAAGTACTTGGTCATAATCAGCTGTCTTTCCAGGTGCATTAACCAGAAGCTGGAAAAGAAGCAGAGTAGCCAGGACTCCGACCAGCTTTCAAATATAGCATGCGAGGATTCCAAGTAGCATCACAACGTCTGCCCCATAACTTCACTTTTATTTACAATATGGTCCTAATCAAATTGCCTGCCACAATCTATAAGCAATTGAACAGCTTTTAATCAGGTGGCAATATATTCACAATCTAAGACAGTAATAGTCATTTTGAAGTTGGCTATGAAATTAATGCCAGTACAGCATCAGATATCTCTGTCATTTTCCATTTTATCTACTTATGGATTTTAAAAAGGAATGTCATCAAAACAGGAAAATTCAATATGATCAAATAGTGCCAAGCCATCTGTTCTTGAGCTAGGCTTCTGAGCTGGTTCCTTCAGAGACTTAAGCTTGTAATCTTCTAAGATGTCTCCCTGTTAACAAGTAATCATTTCCCTGACAATTTTTCACAGCAGTTCATACATTAGAATGGGGTGTTTAATAGCTTTTATATTTGTGTTTCATTTTAAAAATACAGAAAGCAAAAGTATAATTATATTTAGCTGTATGGAAGCATGCATTTTAAAGACTCTCAAAGCCCCATATATTGAAGGATCATGCAAATATCATAAAATACCCATCTGTGCATGTGCTTTCAGTAAACTTTTTATTAAAGTATAATATTCATACAAAAATGGTGAAAATGATAAGACTGCAGCTCAAACTCTATTTATTTAACAAAATCAGCAAGTGGTCAGGACCAAAATGTGAAAAAAAACTAGCTTACCTTACTGCCTCACCAAATCTATAACCTCTCCCAAAAATGATATGCTCGCTTCTGTCGTCTCCATGGACTTTTCTCTAGAGATTTCAAATTTTATACAAATTAAATTATAGATATGGCTATTTTAAGTCTAACTTAACCTAAAACTATTCACTCAGGAGTATGCCTGTGAAGTCATCCATATTGAACATAGCAATAATTTTTAAAGAGGTCCATGAAACACATTAGCTTTTATATGCATGTCCTATTGTTAAGGAATATTTAGATTACTTTTTTTGCTTACTTTTCCTCATTTGAAATAAATTCTAGTGTGTTCTGCAATAAATAAATACTCTTCTTAGAGGGTGTATCCCAAACTTCATGCCTCCCCAGTTCCCACCAAGACCAGCTCAAAATGCAGACTTGCAAATAAATGAAGGCAATTGGTGACATTGCTATTAACCTTTAAGAATTTGATATGCAGCAATTGATAATCAGCAAGGGAGAACACTCATTAAATTTCCAGGTACTTTTGGATTATGATAATGAAATAGTAAGATGCTTATATCTTTATCATTTGGAACATCTGTGTCCACATAGTGAGATATCTGGTAACTATGTAATTGTAAAATTTCCATGAATATCTATTTGAGATTATATTCTGATGTGATGCTTGATGTCACACAATTGATTCTCATAGTAGACTATCAAACATTTTAAATCAGAAGATTGATCAGAACCATCAAATTTATTATTTTTAAATCAAAGAACACAAATGTGAGAATGAATGTGTACATATCATATTTTTAAATAAATTAGTTCCATTAAATATTCATATATGAAAACTAAAATGGCATCAACTTGATATTTTATTTGTAAAAATGTCATACACTTTTGGAAATGATCAGTTTCTCATTTAAAAAAAAAAAAAACCTTAATTGGAATCATGTGATTAGTTGAACACTATTCAGTGTATCTTGAATAAACGTATTTAAAACTGTAAATATACATAACAGGAATATACCTTTTATCTGATTGTAATAAATCAAAGGAGGACTAAAATTTTACCTTAAAACACTTTCTCTCAAAAAGGCACTAAAGAAATAAACAAAACCAAGAGTGACATTGCTGGATCTATGGTACTTCTATTTTTAGTTTGGAGGATTCTCAATCCTATTTTCCACAATGGATGTACTACACATTCCCACCAACATTGAGCAAGTATTCCATTTTCTCCACATCCAGACAGCATTTGCATTTCTTTTCTTTTTGATAGCAATCAAATGGCTGCTACAGCTGGTGTGCTGTGCCAATCCAAAGCCAGGAGCCGGGTCCTTCCTCCTGGTCTCCCATGCGGGTGCAAGGCCCAAGCACCTGGGCCATCCTCCACTGCCTTCCCGGGCCACAGCAGAGAGCTGGAATGGAAGAGGAGCAACCGGGACAGAATCGGCGCCCCAACAGGGACTAGAACCCAGGGTGCTGGTGCCACAGGTGGAGGATTAGCCTAGTGAGCTGCTGCACCAGCCAACTTATTGAGATTTAATCATAATCTATGAGGTTCATATGGATAAAGAGTGTAATTGTCAGATCACATCTGAAAGGCATGTCAAACTTTACTAGAGACTTCCCTGTTGTTTTCAAAAGTGGCTTTAACTTTTTATTTTCCTACCAGAGACATTCATTGGATGCTACATCTTTGCCATTGCAGTATAATTCATTAAGAAATATGATATAGTGGAGTGGAGTGTATAGTATGCAGTAGTATTTTCTTGTGGTTTTACTAAACATTTTACTAAGGATTGATGGTAAGATAATTTTCTTGTCATTATTGGCTATCTGTGTATCTTCTGTTTAAAGTACCTATTCAAATATGTTCTCCTTATATTAATAAATTTAAAACAAATAAATAAAATCTTTTATAAAACTACCTATTCAGATGTTTTGTTGCATTGAGTATCTTTGTATCATAGATGCATAAAAGTTTTTACTAGCAGTTTGTCAGATACATTTTCCTATTCTATTTAATCAGGATGTTTCTTTTCTTCACCTAATCATTTTTTTTTGACAGGCAGAGTGGATAGTGAGAGAGAGAGATAGAGAAAAAGGTCCTCCCCTTGCCACTGGTTCACCCTCCAATGGCCGCTGTGGCCGGCACATCACGCTGATCCGAAGGCAGGAGCCAGGTGCTTTTCCTGGTCTCCCATGGGGTGCAGGTCCCAAGCACTTGGGCCATTCTCCACTGCACTCCTGGGCCATATCAGAGAGCTGGCGTGGAAGAGGGGCAACCAGGACAGAATCTGGCACCCCGACTGGGACTAGAACCCGGTGTGCCAGCGCCGCAAGGCAGAGGATTAGTCTGTTGAGCCACGGCGCCGGCCCTTCACCTAATCTTGATTACAATATCATGGTACTAAATCTTGAATTCAGAAGCTTTTTAATTACTCATTGCTTTTGGAATTCTATATAAACTTTGGGGTTGATTTAATTCTACATTAGAGCAAAGTACTATTTTGGCTGGGATTGCTTTGAATTGATATGTAAATTTGGAGAGACATCTTCTTAACCAGTTTTGAATTTTAGATACATTTATTTAGGTCTTTATAAATAGCTCTCAGTAAAGTTTTGTAATTATCAAGTTTGAATCTTACATGTATTTTGTTTATTTTTTGTATTTTTCAATATTTAATTATTTGAAAAGCAGAGTGAAAGAGAGACAGAAATCTCCCATTCACTGTTTCACTGCATGTGGGGAGCAACTGGGAGCAACTCGGACTAGACTAAGTTACTGGAATTAAGACTTATTCTATGCATCTGCTTTCCCACAATATGGCGCTGAGAAGGGAAACAGCTTCTACACAGCTGCCTCCAGTTCAACCAATAAACTGTGGGACCTGCTCCTGATTGCAGGAGAGCAGCGTACTCGGCGTGTGGGTAGCAGAGTTGGGATTGGTGGAAGAGGACTATAAAGGAGGAGAGAGACGGCATGCACCAGGAACATCTATGGGGAACATCTATGGGGAACATCTGAGGGAACACCTGTGCAGCCCCCGAAGAGAGCCGGCCGGCGGTGTGCCGCTCCCCTGTGGAAGTGGGGAATGTGGCCAGGGGGAACTGCCCTTCCACGGAGGTGGAAGGGATAGTAGCCAACCCGGGAAGAACCAGCAGCAAACCCGGGGAGGGCCGAGCAGATGAAAGAACAGCGCAGGGTCCTGTGTTGCTCCTCCACGAAGAGGGGGAGCGACATAATGGTGCCGTGACTCGGATATGAAGCCTAGGCAGGGTTTAGTGTCGTTCCCCCATGAAGACGGGGAGCGACATAATGGTGCCGTGACTCGGATATGAAGCCTAGGCAGGGTTTAGTGTCGTTCCTCCATGAAGAGGGGGAGCGACATAATGGTGCCGTGACTCGGAAAGGAAACTTAGGAAGGAAGAAATGGGAAAATACCGGAGAGAGAGACTAGCAAACAGCCTAGGGAAAAGCCGGACGGAAAAGGTGCCAGAAGAAGCTATTGAAAGTCTAGGCATAGACTCGGATACGGACTGTGGGAAAGAAGTTAGGATTTAAAGTGAAAGCAAGAAGAAACTTAGACTCAGATACAGACTGCAGGTTGAAAGTGAAAGTGAAACCTATAAGAAACTTAGACTTGGATACGGACTGTGGGGAGAGGCCAGGAGAAATGAGGGAGGAATATTGTTGTAAGAAAACTTAGGGAAACATACCGGGTAGAGAAAAATGTTAGGGAGGATGAAGCCGCGAGTGCAGGCTGAGGCGGAGACGGAAGCCATCTTGGAATTCTTCAAGTCAGCCCGGGGAGCAAGAGGCGAAGATCTGGAACCAGAGGCAGAGACTTGGGCCGCCAGGTTGGAATTCGCCAGGTTAGTCCGGGGAACTTGGATTGAATGCTAGTGGCGGAAATGTGAGCTGGGGCTGTGTGACTCGCGGAGGCTGCCACGCGCAGAGAGAGCGTGCGGGGCACAAGTAGATAGGGAACGCTGGGCTGGTGCGAGGCCGTGGTGCGGGCGCAAAGCCGGGAAGCCGCGCAGATGAGAGAAGCTGGCTGAAGCGGCTCAGAGCCAGGAAGCCGCCGAGAAGCCGCCGAGAAGCAGCCTCGGGGCGGGCGCCAGGATGCCGCAGGGATAAGAGAAACAGAAGTCTAGAAGTGAAATGAGAGAAATAGAAATGCTGGTAGATAGAAGTAAAATAGGAGAAATAGGAATGCCCGGAGATAGAGAAATAGAGAAAGGCCTCCCCACAACACAGCAATGAGAAGGCTTGGATTCGGTCTGCCTGATTAGTAAGGCGGTAAGCACCAGCAGGCAGCTCGACCAGAGTATGAGCTGCAGGTCACCGAAGATAGGCACGAACCAACACTAATAAGTCTCCCCACAATACGGAAATGAGAAGGCTTGGATTCGGTTTGCCTGATTGCTAGGGCTTGTAAGCACCTGCAGGCAGAGCAGAGCATGCGCTGCAGGGCACCGAACACAGGCACACATCAGCGCCTAAAAACCTCCTCACAACATGGCAAAGAGATGACCCGGATTCGGTTTGCCTGATTGATAGGACTTGTAAGAACCTGTGGGCAACTCTAGCAAGCAGAGCAGAGTGTGTGCCGCGGGGCACCGAAGACAGGCGCGTATCAACACCAAAAATAAAAAGAAAGGGGGATCTGTGGGGAGCAACTGGGAGCAACTCGGACTAGACTAAGTTACTGGAATTAAGACTTATTCTATGCATCTGCTTTCCCACAATATGGCGCTGAGAAGGGAAACAGCTTCTACACAGCTGCCTCCAGTTCAACCAATAAACTGTGGGACCTGCTCCTGATTGCAGGAGAGCAGCGTACTCGGCGTGTGGGTAGCAGAGTTGGGATTGGTGGAAGAGGACTATAAAGGAGGAGAGAGACGGCATGCACCAGGAACATCTATGGGGAACATCTATGGGGAACATCTGAGGGAACACCTGTGCAGCCCCCGAAGAGAGCCGGCCGGCGGTGTGCCGCTCCCCTGTGGAAGTGGGGAATGTGGCCAGGGGGAACTGCCCTTCCACGGAGGTGGAAGGGATAGTAGCCAACCCGGGAAGAACCAGCAGCAAACCCGGGGAGGGCCGAGCAGATGAAAGAACAGCGCAGGGTCCTGTGTCGTTCCTCCACGAAGAGGGGGAGCGACAACTGCATACTGAAACCAGGAACCCAGAAATCTATCTGGTCTCTCATATGGGCAGTAGGGACACATGTACTTGGACCAACATCAGATGCCTTCCTGAATGCATTAGTATGGATCTGGATTTTCTTAAATTTTATTTAAAGAATACAAATGTCATGCAATTCACATAGAGAGATTCAGGAACATAATAATACTTCCTATCCTACCCTCCCTTCTGCCCCTGTGCCCACTCTTCCTTCTTCATCTCCAATTTCATTCTTATTTTTTATGAAGCCTATTTTCAGTTTACTTTATATGCATAAGATAAACCCTACACTAAGTAAAGAGTTCAACAAAAAGTATAAAGAAAAAAAAAAACACTGTTACACAACAGTTAGACAAGGGCTATAACAATCATGAATCTCAAAAATGTCAATTTCACTCCTGACATTAACTTTTAGATGCTCTGTTAGTTACTGCAGTTCAAGAAAAATGATATTTGTCTTTTACTGGCTTATTTCACTTAGTATAAAGACTTCTAGTTGCATCCATTTTCCTGTGAAAGATTGGATTTCATTTTTTTTACTACTGGGTAGTATACCATAGTGTATATATATACCACGATTTCTTTATTCAGTCATCAGTTGATGGGCATCTGGTTTGATTTCATATCTTAGCTATTGTGAATTGAGCTGCAATAAACATGGGGGTACAGATTACTATTTCATATGCTGATGCCAATTTCCAGGAGTTAGATAGCTGGGTCATATAGTAGATGTATTTTCAGCATTCTGAGATATTTCCATACTATCCTCAGAATGGCTGTACTAGTTGACATTCCTACCAACACTGGATTAGAGTACCTCATTCCTCACATTCTTGCAGCATTTACTACTTGTTGATTTTTGTAATAGAGCCATTCTGAGATAAGGTGAAACATCATTGTGGTATGATCTGTGATTTCCTTATGCCTAGGGACCCTGAGCATTTTTCCCTGTGTCTCTCATTCTGAATTTCCTCTTTTGAAAAATTTCTGTTCAAGTCATTTGCCCATTTCTTAACTAGATTGTTTGTTTTGTTGTTATTGAATTTCTTGAGCTTTTTATAGATTCTGATTATTAATTCTTTTCATTTCATAACTTGCAACCATTTTCTACCATTCCATTAGTTGCCTGTTCACTTTGCTGAGTGTTTGTTTTCCAGTGCAGAAGCTTCTCAGCTTGATGTCAGTTTTGGGTTTGATCACCTATGCTTCTGGAGTCTTTTTCAAAAAGTCTTTGCCTATGCCAATATCTTACAGAGGTTCCCCCACATTCTTTAGTAAATTTGATATCAAGTTGTAGATTTAGGTGTTTGATTCATTTTGAGTGGATTTTTGTCTAAGGTGTAAGTAGGAGTCTAATTTCATACTTCTGCATGTAGAGATCCAGATTTCCATTAACACTTGTTGAAGAGATGTCCTGTCTCCATGGACTGATTTTATCCTTTGTCAAAGATAAGTTGGTTGTAGATGTGTGCATTGGTTTCTAGTTTCTATTCTATTCCATTGTTCTACATGTCTGTTTTTGTGCCAGTACCAGACTGTTTTGATTGTAACTACCCTTTGTACTTTTACTGGGAGATTTCTTGCCTTTACATTCTTTCATAATGGTGACTATCTGTGTTTCTGTGTTGAATAACATCCTTCAGCATCTTTTGTTGGATTAGATGAGCAGTGACAAATTCTTTCAATTTCATTTGTAATGGAAAGTCTTTATTTCACCTTGATTCATAAATGAGAGCTTTACAGGATATAGCATTCTAGGTGAAAGTTTTTTTTTGTTGTTGTTGTTGTTGTTCTTAAGACTTGGACAATGTCTTTCCATTCTCTCCTAGCCTGGAGAAATTCTGATAATAAGGGATCTGTGAGTCTAATCTGAGATCTTCTGAAAGTTATCTGGTATTTCTCTCTTGCATATTTTAGAATCTTTTCTTTATGTTTTTCTGTGGAAAGTTTGACTACAATGTGTCTTGGTGAAGATCTTTTCTGGTCATATCTATAAAGAGTTCTATGTGATTTTTTACTTGCACATCCCTTTCTTTATCCAAATTGGGGAACTTTTCTATAATTATTTTACTGAATAGACCATCTAGTCCATTCTTTTGTTCTAAACCTTCAAGATTTCCTAAGACTCTTATTTTGGGTCATTTGATAATATCCCATAAATCTCCAACACTATTTTTAATTTTTCTAATTTCTTCTTTTTTTGTATGACTGAAAAATTTCCAAAAAGAGTTATCTCATAGTCCTACATGGGTGCCCAAGCCCTTATCAATCCTCTCATCCAGCCTCAAAGTCAGTAGAGAATACAGACTTTTCTCTCTGATGAAGTCCCTAGATCATATGTGTACATAAGTGTCACTGGCCACAGCCCCTGCTTGTTTCACACTGTCTCTCTTCCAGTTGTAGGGCGCACACAAGAGCCTTTGTGGCAGGTACTGATGTCAGAATAGCTCCTTCTTCCCATCCATTGCCAGTTGTGCTCACTTGAGCTGCTGTCATTGCTACTGCCGTTAAGATGGCGTCTTCTCACCACCAGTTGCTGAGTGCATGCACAAGAGCTGTAGCAGCTGCTACTTCTGTACAAAATGGCATCTGCTGTCTCTCAGCCAGCTGCTGGGTGCCATTTGGGGGGAGGCATGTGCCCCAATTTTTCATTGGGTTAATGAGAAAGCTGTTCCCTTAGGGCTCCAGGCCAGATTGAAAGACAATGCAGTCCACCAGACTCTCCCTCCGGCTATATCACCAGTGGCAGGGGCCACTGCAGTCTGATATCACCTTTGCTCTCCAAAGGTGGCACTTCTTCCTGCTCTCTGATGCTGGGTTCCTGTATTGTGTCTATGCTTGTTGCTGTGTGTCTGCACCTTCCAAATAGATCCACGACATCCCTCTTCCTTCTGCAGAATCTGTACTGCAGTTTTATCTCTAACTCTCCCCTGAGAATGTACTTTCTCTATTTTATTTTTCCCCTAGACTAGAATAGTATTCCCTTTCTCTATTCCTCCATCTTGAAACCCCCTCACCTCCGATCAGTATTGAAAGTGGAGCAGCCAGGACTCAGAGACCCTTTAATAAGGGATGTCAGCATAGTGATTGCTGGCTTAATCCAATGTACCACAGTGATGTATTTTAATTTTTGATGTCTTTAAAATGGCATCTATAAAATATCTTTATGATTGTTTGTTGCTAATGTATAGGAATATAATTTGTATTTAAAGTTTTCTGTGTTCTCTGAGACTTTTCTCACTAACTAACTTCTTGGCTAGTCTGATTAATTCTAGTCGTGTTATTTCTTGTAGTTTCCTTAGGAGTTCTACATATACTTTCTATCTCTTGGTATGTCCACAAGACTTAATTTGATGGCTAAAATAAAATATTATGTTTTTAAAGACTTAAAAAGTTGAATGTTATGTTTTCCATTCTCAAAGGAAACTTAGGGATTTTCTTTTAAGGTAGTTAAATTATCTGCAAATCACTTTGGTTCTTTGAGACTGATTGTTAAACATGACAGACAGATTGCTAAAATGAGGGCTTCTCCAGTAATAGTTAAACCTTATTATTACTATGCCTTTTTGGGGGTCTTTGTTAAATGTTCCAGTGGATGCTGAAGAACTCTCCATATTGGCTGGTCAGAGTTTGGAAACCACTCCAGCCTGTGTGAGCTCTGCTGATGTCTCAGTTTACAATTTCCCATTCTTTTTTTGTTTAAAGGGGGATTCATTTCATGCACATGCAGCCCAGTTTGTAACAAAGATTCTCTGCTTATCACTGAAGCTCTTTTCCCCTGTATCTCCTTGTTTCAATCTCTGTTCTTACAGCTGCCCCAGACTCCCTAAGTGCCAATTATCTCTTTTAATTCAGTGAGACTGCAAGGCTCTTTATAAGTACCTGCTTTTTGTCCTTGATTTTCTGAAATTGCCTTCCGGAATAAAGCCAGAGTGTCTGGAGCATTTGCCTCCTTGGTTTCCATATCCCAGGGACCACAATCTGGCGTTTCCTCATGTTCAAAGTCTGCTACCAATTTTTTATATGGTGTTCTAGTTCATTATGGTGAAAGAGCAAGTAATGAATGTCTTATTCTAACATAGCTGGCAAGTGAATTCCTCAAAGATAGACAATGTGAAAAATATATTTTAATATTGAAAACATTGAACAAATAAATATTACTTAAGATAACAATTTAAATGAATATAATTTTAAATGAGAGTTTGTCTCTGAAATCTTAAGTAATTTGGTTAATAACACTTATACACCAGTATATATACACACAGTAAGAGGGGATTTCAATCCTCTGATTTTACACAAATACCACATATCAAAAATTTTACACACTGATGACAACTTAAATATACTTTTGAAATGGTGTGGTGATCATATAAATACAAAATTAGACTAGTAATAAGTTCTATTGCACTTTGACACAAGAATAAAAATTCACAGGAAGTCTTAGAATGATAAAATTAACCATGATAAAAAAATCTTATTTTTGGCAAAAAGGTCTGTTTTGTTAGTTGCATAAAATTAACAACCTATTAAAATATTTACTTTCTTTTAACTATCTTAATCTATACTTTTACAAGCAATTTATGCTCAGTTTTCCTGTTTCGAATTATGGACATTTATTTGTTCATCTCCAATTTGGAACAAGGTAATATGAAGAAGAAAAAAGTGAGAGGCATATAAATTATTTTTAAAAGATTTATTTATTTATTTATTTGAAAGAGAAAGAGAAGAAGGGGAGAGAGAGAGAGAGAGAGAGAGAGAGAGAGAGAGAGAAGTCTTCCATCTGCTTTTTCACTCCCCAATTGGCCACAATGGCCAGAGCTGCACCAATCTGAAGCAAGGAGCCAGGAGCTTCTTCCATGTCTCCACATAGGTGCAGGGGTCCTAGGACTTGGTCCATCTTCTACTGCTTTCCCAAGCCATAGCAGAGAGCTGGATCAGAAGTGGAGCAGCCAGGACTCAAACTGGCGCCCGTATGAGAGGCTGGCTCTGGAGGTGACAGCTTTACCCGCTATGCGACAGTGCCAGCCCCAGGCATATAAACTATCTTTACTTGTATGTAATGGTACTAATTATTTACTTACCTGGATATACAAGTATGAATTGAACAGACCAATATAAGGAGAACTGTCTTTATTCAGAGTAGAATTAGAATTTAGAATTTTTTTTTCCTCTTGTGATTGGCACAATAATCAGCTGGAGAAAAAACCTCTAAACTTAATGACTAGTTTCTTCAGACTTCACACCTCTCTATTCAGTAAAACTATCTATTTTCAATAATCTCTTTTGTCACAAAACCAGAAAATGTTATTGACTATACTTATAATAGCAGTCAAGCCAGCATACTGGAATGAAATAATGTATATTTCAATTATAAAATATGGTGCCGAATTGCAATATTGGAGATCTGAACTGACCCTCAACATTTAAGGACACATTATGGTTTAGTTGCTGTATTGATAGAATTACAATAAAATGAAGAAATGAAAGTTGTAACATGACTAAAAAATAAAAGGATAAATGATAATAGGAAATAACAGTTTTAAAAATTTGAAAGTTATTCATTGTGCATTACATTTCATTTTTCTGACACATATACTGAATATTAATTAAATTTATCATTCTATTTTGATCTGACCAACAGAGTAGTTTAAAGTGGCTAGGGAAACATGGATGTCAGCTATGAGGATGTGTGTGCATCCATGTGGTGTGCTCTTACAGTAAATATTAAGATAAATAATACAAAGAAAATATCAACATAAATAAAAATAATGCAGTAATACTACTAATTTTGCATTATTTTATTAAATATTTTCAACAGTCCTCCAGGTTTGTCAAATTGTCCCTCAAAAACACCGTCTGACATTGTTCACACTTACATTGCAGATAGGAGTAAGCAGATAGATATAAAACGTGCTCATGAAGTTTTTGACTGACTTGTGACCCCCCCAAAATTTATATGTTGAAAACATTAACCTACAGTGTGGCTGTATTTGGAAAGCGTGACCTGCAGAGCCATTATTACATTATTAAGCCTAACTGAGGTCCTAGGGTATGGTTCCTAATTAAATAAAATGAGTGTCCGTATTTTAAAAACAGGAGAACAAGAGCAGGAAGTTAGTTTAACAATGAAGACACTTGAATCCTGTATTTGCACACCTGGGTTCTATTCCTTGTTCCAGCTCCTGACTTCAGATTCTGGACAACATAGACCCTTGGAGGCAATGGTAATTGCACATGTTATTAGATTTCTTTTTTTTTTAAACTTTTATTTAATGAATATAAATTTCCAAAGTACAGCTCATGGATTATAATGGCTTCCTCCCCCATAACTTCCCTCCCACCCACGACCCTCCCCTTTTCTGCACTCCCTCCCCTTAGATTCACATCAAGATTCATTTTCGATTCTCTTTATATACAGAAGATCAGTTTAGCATACATTAAGTAAAGATTTCAACAGTTTGCTCCCACACAGAAACACAAAGTGAAAAATACTGTTTGAGTACTAGTTATAGCATTAAATCACAATGTACAGCACATTAAGGACAGAGATCCTACATGAGGAGTAAGTGCACAGTGACTCCTGTTGTTGACTTAACAATTTGACACTCTTGTTTATGGCATCAGTAATCACCCTAGGCTCTTGTCATGAGTTGCCAAGGCTATGGAAGCCTTTTGAATTCACCGACTCTGATCATATTTAGACAAGGCCATGGTCAAAGTGGAAGTTCTATCCTCCCTTCAGAGAAAGGTACTCCTTCTTTGATGACCTGTTCTTTCGACTGGGATCTCACTCGTGGAGAACTTTCATTTAGTCTTTTTTTTTTTTTTTTCACCCAGAGTGTCTTGGCTTTCCATGCCTGAAATACTCTCATGAGCTCTTCAGCCAGCTCTGAATGCCTTAAGGGTTGATTCTGAGGCCAGAGTGCTGTTTAGGACATCCAGCATTCTATGGGTCTGCTGTGTATCTCACTTCCCATGTTGGATCATTCTCTCCATTTTTATTCTATCGGTTAGTATTTCCAGACACTATTCTTGTTTATGTGATCCCTTTGGTTCTTAGTCCTATCATTGTGATATATTGTGAACAGAAATTGATCACTTGGACTAGTGAGATGGCATTGGTACATGCCACCTTGATGGGATTGAATTGGAATCCCCTGGTATGTTTCTAACTCTACCGTTTGAGGTAAGTCAGCTTGAGCATGTCCTGAATTGCACATCTCTTCCCTCTCTTATTACCACTCTTATATTTAACAGTGATCACTTAAGTTTCAACACTTAAGAATAACTTTGTATTGATTACAGTATTCAACCAAAAGTATTAAGTAGAACAAACAAAAAAAAAATACTGAGAGGGATAACATTTTAAGTTGTTCATCAACAGTTAGGGCAAGGGTTGATCAAGTCACTATTTCTCATAGTGTTCATTTCACTTTAACAGGTTTCCTTTTTGGTGCTCACTCAGTTGTCACTGATCAGGGAGAACATAGGATATTTGTCCCTTTGGGACTGGCTTATTTCTCTCAGCATAATGTTTTCCAGATTCCTAAGAGGGATCACTTTTCAGTTAAAATTTAAAACCTAAGAATAATTGTGTGTTAATTACAGAGCCCAACCAATAATACTAGAACAAAAAAATACTAAAATGGATAAAGTATTAAATTGTACAACAGTCAGCACAAGAGCTAATCAAGTCATTGTTTCTCATAGTGTCCATTTCACTTCAACAGGTTTCCCCTTTGGTGCTCAGTTAGTTATCGCCGATCAGGGAGAACATATGATATTTGTCCCTCTGGGACTGGCTTAATTCACTCGGCATGATGTTTTCCAGATTCCTCCATTTTGTTGCAAATGACCGGGTTTCATTGTTTTTGACTGCTGTATAGTATTCTATAGAGTACATGTCCCATAATTTAATTATCCAGTCTTCTGTTGATGGGCATTTGGGTTGGTTCCAGGTCTTAGCTATTGCGAATTGAGCTGCAATAAACGTTAATGTACAGGCAACTTTTTTGTTTGCCAATTTAATTTCCTTTGGGTAAACTCCAAGGAGTGGGATGGCTGGGTTGTATGGTAGGGTTATATTCAGGTTTCTGAGGAAGCTCCAGACTGACTTCCATAGTGACTTAACCAGTTTGCATTCCCAACAACAGTGGGTTAGTGTACCTTTTTCCCCACATCCTCGCCAGCATCTATTGTTGGTAGATTTCTGAATGTGAGCCATTCTAACCAGGGTGAGGTTAAACCTCACTGTGGTTTTAATTTGCATTTCCCTGATTGCTAGTGATCTTGAACATTTTTTCATGTGTCTGTTGGCCATGTGGATTTCCTCTTTTGAAAAATGTCTATTGAGGTCCTTGGCCCATCTCTTAAGTGGGTTGTTTGTTTTGATGTTGTGGAGTTTCTTGATTTCTTTGTAGATTCTAGTTATCAACCCTTTATCTGTTGCATAGTTTGCAAATATTTTTTTCATTCTGTCTGTTGCCTCTTCACTTTCCTGACTGTATCTTTTGAAGTACAGAAACTTCTCAAGTTGATGCAATCCCAAATGTTAATTTTGGCTTTGACTGCCTGTGCATGAATGCAGCAACACATCAGAAAAATCATCCACCCAGACCAAGTGGGATTTATCCCTGGTATGCAGGGATGGTTCAAGGTTCACAAAACAATCAATGTGATACACCACATTAACATACTGCAGAAGAAAAACCATATAATTATCTCAATAGATGCAGAGAAAGCACTTTGATAAAATACAACACCCTTTCATGATGAAAACTCTAAGCAAACTGGGTATGGAAGGATCATTCCTCAATACAATCAAAGAAATTTATGAAAATCCCACGGCCAACATCCTATTGAATGGGGAAAAATTGGAAGTATTTCCACTGAGATCTGGTACCAGACAGGGATGCCCACTCTCACCACTGCTCTTCAATATAGTTCTGGAAGTTCTAGCCAGAGCTATTAGGCAAGAAAAAGAAATTAAAGGGATAGGAATTGGGAAGGAAGAACTCAAACTATCCCTCTTTGCAGATTATATGATTCTTTATTTAGGGGACTCAAAGAACTCTACTAAGAGACTATTCGAGCTCATAGAAGAGTTTGGCAAAGTGGCAGGATATAAAATCAATGCACAAAAATCAACATCCTTTGTATACACAGGCAATGCCATGGCTGAGGAAGAACTTCTAAGATCAATCCCATTCACATTAGCTGCAAAAACAATCAAATACCTTGGAATAAACTTAACCAAGGATGTTATGGATTTCTATGATGAGAATTACAAAACCTTAAAGGAAGAAATAGAAGAGGATACCAAAAAAAATGGAAAAATCTTCCATGCTCATGGATTGGAAGAATCAATATCATCAAAATGGCCATTCTCCCAAAAGCAATTTATACATTCAATGCAATTCCAATCAAGATACCGAAGACCTTCTTCTCAGATCTGGAAAAAATGATGCTGAAATTCATATGGAGACACAGGAGATCTCAAATAGCTAAAGCAATCTTGTACAACAAAAACAAAGCCAGAGGCATCACAATACCAGATTTCAGGACATACTACAAGGCAGCTGTTATCAAAACAGCATGGTACTGGTACAGAAACAGACGGATAGACCAATGGAACAGAATAGAAACACCAGAAATCAATCCAAACATCTACAGCCAACTTATATTTGATCAAGGATCCAAAACCAATCCCTGGGGTAAGGATAGTCTATTCAATAAATGGTGCTGGGAAAATTGGATTTCCACGTGCAGAATCATGAAGCAAGACCCCTACCTTTCACCTTACACAAAAATTCACTCAACATGGATTAAAGACTTAAATCTATGACCTGACACCATCAAATTATTAGAGAGCATTGGAGAAACCCTGCAAGATATAGATACTGGCAAAGACTTCTTGGAAAAGACGTTATTAGATTTCTGTCACCCATGGGAGAGACTGGATTATGTTTCTAGCTTCTGGCTTCTGCCTAGCCCAGTTCTGGCATTTGGCGAGTGGACCAACAGATTGGAGCTTTATTTTTGTCTGTCTGTGCTTGTCTGTCTCTGCCTCTCTAATATTTTTTAAATATTTATTTATTTATTTATTTGAAAGGCAGAGTTACAGAGAGGCAGAGAAAGAGAGAGAGAGAGAGAGAGAGATATCTTCCAACTGCTGGCTCACTCCCCAAATGGCCGAAACCGAGGAAGCTGGGCTAGGAGCCAGGAACTTCTTCCAGGTCACCCACATGGGTGTTGGGGCCCAAGAACTTGGGCCTTGTTGTACTACTTCTCAGGCCATTGCAGAGAGCTGGATTGGAAGTAGAGCAGCCTGATCTTGAACCAGTGGCTGTATGGGATGCCAACACTATAGGCAGTAGCTTTACCCAATGTGGCACAACACCGCTCCTCACAGATATTTTTTAAATGTTAAAGTGCGGGAACTCTTTTCAGAGGAATACAGTGAAAATTCCAAGTGAAGACACAGCAAGAAGGGAGGTGTCTACACACCAGGAAGAGGTTACCACAAATGAACCGTGCTAGCCCTTTCATTGATTTTAGAATCTTAAAAACTATAACAAAATAAATTTCTGCTTTTTCAACCATACAGGCTTTAGTACTAAATAATGGCAGTCTGAGCAAACTAATACAGTACTCAGTTTTTGAAGTGGATTTGGAACTGGTTGATGGTTACAGACTGAGTTTTCAGGTGAATTCTAGAAAAACAGATTTTCTAGAATGGAGTGTTTTCAGATATATGAATGTTAAAGGTGATTTTGATGAAGACTGAAATAGAAATGATGTGTGGGGAGCAACTGGGAGCAACTCGGACTAGACTAAGTTACTGGAATTAAGACTTATTCTATGCATCTGCTTTCCCACAATATGGCGCTGAGAAGAGAACCAGCTTCTACACAGCTGCCTCCAGTTCAACCAATAAACTGTAGGACCTGCTCCTGATTGGAGGAGAGCAGCATACTCGGCGTGTGGGTAGCAGAGTTGGGATTGGTGGAAGAGGACTATAAAGGAGGAGAGAGACGGCATGCACCAGGAACATCTAAGGGGAACATCTAAGGGGAACACCTGTGCAGCCCCCCAGAGAGCCGGCCGGCGGTGTGCCGCTCCCCCGCGGAAGTGGGGAATGTGGCAGGGGGAACCGCCCTTCCACGGAGGTGGAAGGGTCGGTAGCCAACCCGGGAAGAACCAGCAGCAAACCCGGGGAAGGCCGAGCAGACGAAAGAACAGCGCAGGGTCCTGTGTCGTTCCTCCACGAAGACGGGGAGCGACATAATGGTGCCGTGACTCGGATATGAAGCCTAGGCAGGGTTTAGTGTCATTCCTCCACGAAGAGGGGGAGCGACATGATGAAAATATTTTTGGAAAATGGAAGAAAGATGATCATTGTCAAAATGGAAATGAACATGAATAAACTACCTTATAATGTTTTGTGAGGGAGATAACTTGAAAACAATGGGATTATTTGTATTATTTAACTGAGGACCTTACTAAGCAAAGAGTTAAAGGTGTGAAATGGCTTCTCTATTGATTCTAGGTAAGTGTGAAATAAGAGAAATAGATGGAAAGAATTCTTAAGCAAATAGTACCCTAAACTTAAAGATTTGGAAAATTATTGACTTATATATATTGAGAAAGGAAAGAAAGAAAGAAAGAAAGAAAGAAAGAAAGAAAGAAAGAAAGAAAGAAAGAAAGAAAGAAAGAAAGAGGAAGGAAGGAAGAAAGAAAGAGAAAGGAAGGAAGAAAGGAAGCAAGGAAGGAAGGAAGGAAGGAAGGAAGGAAGAGAAAAAACTTGTTCTGAGAATACCTTCAATGATAACTTCTGGACAATCACCACATACAGAGATTGTCCATATTGTACATGGAGTTAACACTATTTCTAAGCTAAAGTCAGAAATAGAGATGTGATTACATGACTATATAGATCTACCGGTTTGCACCCAAAGGAACAGAAATGGAATTAAATAAAAGAAAGCATTCCTAATTCTTAGATTCTACAGATGGGAAAAATAGAGATACAAGTATTTGTCTGTGAGGTCATCCAGTGGTGCTGGAGCTGTGAGCCTCACGGGCATTGGTAGAATATTTTGTGCAAGCTGTGACTGGGAGGCTTGCTTTGAGACTCCCTTGCCCCTCTCCCCACTGTAACATCCTGTTCTATCTACGCAGGCTAGTGGTTTTGACCACATCTTCAAGCTATTTGCGATTTTCCACCCAGAGCTAGCAGAGGAAGGGGCTGAGCCCACCAAAGAGGACTTAGGCTGTCTTCAGGAGACCCCTGGTGTCTCCATGGGTCCCAAGCCAATGAGCACAAAGTATGCGCAACTACTGTCTAATGGGCACCCCCATGGGAAGATCTAACGGTAAGATAGTAAAGCCTTAAAAACCCTGTGCACTCCCCAAAAATCAGTGTCCCGCTTGAGCACTGTCTTGGCATTCTGTCTTAGCTGCTCTCAGAAGAGATGCTTTCCTTTCGCTTTGCAAACCAAAAAAATAAAGTTTCCACTTCTTTGCAAGTTGTTTCCTGGCTTTTTATTTCTCTGCTAAGCTGAGGAAACGAACTCAGCAAATTTGCTCCTGTAACTACCCTCCCCTCCACAACAAGTAACAGTCTGCAGGAAAGGAAGGACTCTTGCTAAATGTGATTCAGCTGCTGCCACTTCCCAAGAGGGCCTGGTTCCTCTTGCCTGAACCTCTATGGTAGGATCGTTGCAGAGTCACTAAAATTGGTCTGGAGGGCACAGCATCAAACCAAAATGAATCATTTTAGAACTTTAAGACATAGTAGAACTTACATTGCGTAGGTTTAGACTTGCTTGGGACATGTCACCCCTTTCTTTTTCAGATTTCTCTTTTAGAATAAAATTGGTCTATTGTACCACTGCACTTTGGAAATATATAACTTGTCAAGCTTTCTAGGTTCACAGAGAATTTTGCAAGGGAATTATGAGAGGAAGTTTTGGAGAATAATTTTGCCTGTAGATGAATCGTATCTCAGGTCAGGCCTTTGGTGCAGTGCTTAAGTCAGTTGTATTGAAGTACTTGGTTCAGGTCTTGACTCTGCTTCCAATCCAGATTCCTGCTAATGTGGACCCCACATGGCAGCAGATGATGGCTCCAGTCCTTGGATCAATACCACCCATGTGGAAGACCTGAATTTTGAGAAGTGAACAAGTTAATTGAATCTCTCTCCCTCTCCCTTTCTTTCTTCCTCTTTCCCTCTGCCTTTCAAATAAAATGAAAAAAAAAAAAAAAAAAAAAAAAAAAAAAAACCAAAGATAAGCCATTTCTCAATTTTCATCCATTCCTTATGGAGATGATATTTAGATGAAATTTTAGACTAGAAGTTGTGAATTTTATGGCTCTTGGGATGAGGTAAATGCATTTTGCACTTAACTAAAGGACATGAATTTTGGACAAAATGTTATCGAATGCTTTATGACCCCTCCCACATTCACATCCAGATGATCTATCTTGTAATGTGACTTGATTTGCAGATAGAGCCTGCAGGGAGGGAATTAGGTTAAATGAGGTCCTTTGGGTGGGGCCCTAGATTGGACATGGCCATAGAGATAGGACTATGTGAGGACTCAAAAAGTAGATCATTTGCAAGATAAGGAGAGAGGCTTTAGGAGAAATCAAACAATTGGACACTTTGATATTGTGTTCTTATCCCTTAGAAACATGAGGAAATTAATTTCTGTTGTTGAAGGCACTTACCCTGTGGTGTTCTGTTATGGGAACTCAAGAGGCCTAGTATGCAAGTATTCATACATATAACATCAAGATTCTCAAACTTATTAAAAAATTCTCATCAATAATAAAATTCTATATTTTCATATACAAAATAGAATATTTAATTTGGATTTTAATTATAATAATTAAGTATTCTTCATCATTTCTATCCCTTGTGTTCTAAATATTATCATTTTTGTAAGAAATTACATGTGTAACCAGATTTTACCATTTTCTGAGGCAAGAATTTGCCATAACAGTTGTCGGATGATCACAGGACTCCTGTAATAACTTCAAATAAAAAAAATTCCTAAAAACATGGTGGAATATATTTCATGAAATGCTAGGCCATCAGATACTATGTTTTTTAATTTTTAGCTTCATTTTAAATATGAATGACTGTTATAAATGATGGCAGATGGGGCTTAGCTATATTCTACGGTAGTTGTTTTAAAAATGAGAAGTATTAAAAAGAAATGAGGGGTCGGTGCTGGGGTGTAGCAGGTAAAGCTGCTGTCCGGAGTGCTGGCATCCCATATGGGCACTGGTGCGAGACCTGGCTGCTCCACTGCCAATCCAGCTCTCTGATATAACATGAAAAAGCAGTAGATGGGCCAAGACCTAGGGCCTCTGCACTGTGTAGCAGACCCTTAGGAAGCTCCCGGCTCCTGGCTTTGGATTGGCCCAGCTCCAGCAATTGTGGTCATTTGAGGAGTGAACCAACGGGTTGAAGATCTCTCTCTCCCTCTCTCTCTCTCTCTCTCTCTCTTTCTCTCTCTTTCTGCCTTTGCCTCTCTTTAACTCTCTGACTTTCAAATAAGTAAATAAATCTAAAAAAAAAAACAAAAGAGAAATTAATGTACTTATTTGAAAACAACATATTAAGACATTTTATTCTTTGATTTTAGCAGTAAATTATTATTACCTTAAAATAGGTTTGTTGGCCACTGATGACTGAACATACTAAAATGCCTCACAATGATTATAGTTGTGATGCACTATATAAATTACAAAATAAAAATAAAATAAAACACTTTTGAAATAGTTCCCATAATATAGTTATCCCAAAGAAATTTTTAAGCTTGTGATTAATTCAGAGAGAAACTTGTGAGCCTGCTGACCACTCAACGGCACTCAAGATCCCATGGCACTCTCAGAAATAGCAGAGGCATTTAACCCTGCTATTCTGGCATTATTCCAGCTCCAGTAATTAAATTCTCCCTGCCTTCTATTCCCTGCGTATTTCCAATTAGGAAAATTATTTTTCATTTCTCTTTGATATTGCTACTGGGAAATAGTGCTGGCATAAATCTTCTGTATATGTTCTCCCTTGAAATTTTACTTCAACACCATTTGAAATTTGGGGTGAATGATGTCTTTATATTTAAGGTAATCAACCTTTTAATAAATTGTGACAACACACACCATTGGATATTTCATAGAATATTCTGATCAGATAAAACATGGCATTTTGTTTATATATTTTTTTAATTTCTTAATTGTAGATCATCATAAGAGAAGAAAATTAAGTGGTAACTTCAGGGATATTTTATCATGCAGGGAGTATTTCCTGACTAGAAAGTACAAGTTTATGATAATCAAATCAGAGCTAGAATTGCCGAGAATTTTCTTTCACTTTTAAGCTTCTACAGCTGGTTATGCAGAGGGAAAAACAGATGGGCTGAATTATATATTTAAACACCCTTTGACATAATGTCAAACACCTTTTGCTCTGTAAAAGGAACGTTACTGATTTGCAGTTACTGCAATCATAACATAATTGCATTTTATTAAAATGGTATACAGTAGATAATCAACAATATATTTCTTAAAGATTTTGAGTTGTATATGAAAAAGAACAAAGCAAAATCAAAAATTCTATTTTAAATTAAGTACTGCGAAACAAGATTTTACTCTGAAAAATATGCTATCCTATTGCACTAAACATTTCAAAGTCAATGTATGTTTCATGAATTTAGTCTTTTTTACAAAAGTGAATATGATATTGAGTCTGATGTCAGCAAAATTCCTTTTGGATTTAACAAACTTATGGTATTTATCATTGGAGTTTAGTCATGTATTGTAAAAAATCTTCAGAGGTATTAATGTATGAGTTAAGTGATTAATTCAACAAATATGGGTTGAAGATCAATTATATGATAAACATGACTCTAGGTGTAAAATAGATTTCAACCTCAAAAACTTGCATTTTTCTGGATAAGAAAGATATTAAACACTTAGCAAATTATTGTATAAATCTAGATATTACACAAGCTGTGAAGAATGAAGAAGAATAAGTAGATAGTCCTAGCAAGAATATTATCTACCTAAGGTGGGCATAAATGTTCTCTTTGAAAAGATATTTTTGGGACTGGCATCATGGTGTAGCAGGTAAAGCCACCATCTGTGACACAGGGATCCAATATGGGCACTGTTTCATGTTCCAGCTGTTCCACTTGTAGTCCATATCTCTGTTAATGGCCTGAGAAAAGCAGCAGAATATGGTCCATGTTTTTGGCCCTTGCTACCCTCATATGAGAATTGTAATCAGCTGCTGGATCTTAGCTTTGGCCTGTCCCAGAGCTGGCCATTGTGACCATCTGGAGAATGAACCAGTGGAAAATTCTCTCTCTCTCTTTTTCTCCCTCTCTCTCTGTAACTCTGACTTTCAAATAAATAAATATTTTAAAAAGATATTCTTAATAGACGTGTGAAAAAAGCAGAAGAATGACCAATGCCTTATGGAGAGTTCTTATTTTCCAAATGATTGAACAGTAGTTGTAGTGTGTCCAAGACAGAAACATGATTTCTGCATGGAAGAACTTTGTAGAAGCTGCCATAAATGCATCAGAGTGAGCAAAGGAAAGAAGAGAGTAAATGTTTGAGTGGAAGTAAAACAAAATAGAGATGGTCATATAGGCCATTGTGAAGAGGTAAGTTTTGTCTGAGGGTGTTCACAGCATAAAATGGAAAAGTACAGTAAGCTTAGTTAGAAGCTTCTTGCAATAATAAAAATTTGAGATGATAGTGGTTTGAACCAAGTGTTAACCAAAAGTAATGATCAGTAGTGATTGAATTCTGGAGGTAATCTTGAAGGTAAAAAATTATAAGTGATATAATAGATTGAATAAGTTTAGTAGAGAAAGACAAGAGCGAAGGGAAAATATGAGGATATTGTCTTTGTAATTAAAAAGATAAATCTGTAAATTAGTGAAATGAGAAAAAAGAGTATAGTGAGTTTAACATTGTCTTTTTCTAAATCCATGGTCACCTATAATCCCCACATATGATTTTTTTGGGGAATTGTCTTTACAGATCCTAAAGGTAAGCATGAAGATGAGATAATACCTGGTTAGGGTGGCTCCTAACTCCAATGACCGTGTCTCCTAAGACATTGGAAAGGGTGCATAGATACACAGTGAAACTGATACTATACAGTCAGAGGCAGAGATTGGAGCAATGCGTACCGAAGCCAAAGGACAGCATAGATGCTGGTGACCAACAGTAAGTAGGAAATAGTCATTGAGTGGACTCATTCAGAACCTCTAGAAGGAACCTCACCAGCTGACACGTGTTGAGCTATAAGAAAATAAATTTCTCCTGTGTTAAGCCATCAGGTTTTTTGTACTTTTTTCATGGTGACCTATGTATAACCTACAAAGGAAAATGAAAAATTAGATCTTGTTGTAAAATCGAATTTGATTTTGTGCATGTAAACTTGAGATATCCATTACACATCTAAGGAAATATGTTTGGTTGGCAAAGGAGCTCATAATCTGGAGATCAGATCTAAATTTATTTCAAATTTAGATAACTGTGAATCATTAGGGAATTGATTTAAAGTCATCAGTAAGTGAATCCCCTGTGTGCAAAATTGAAGAAGTACCAAGCAGTTTGTATATGCTAATATTTAAAATTTAAAGAATGAAGGAAATTCCAAGCGAGAGTGAAAAGAAAAGCAAAGAGAGTTTCAAGCAGAAGATTCTTTGCCAAATGTTAACAGGTCAAGGAAGATGGATGAGGGAAATCGGATATTGAATTTGCTATGCAGAGATGACTGTATACCTTTCCAGGAACAGTTAATTCAATGTTCAAGTTTTGAAGCTTGGCAAGTTTGGGATGTTGTCTAAAGTTGGAGTAGAGATATGACTCAGATGATGGCAGTATATATATAAATATATATATAAATACATATTCAAGGTATATATATATATGATGGAGGTATATATATAATCAAGCTTTGAAAGAGTTATATTTCCTAATACATAGCAAAAAACACACAAATATCTTCTCTACTATGTCATTGTAGTCTTTCTAGTATTCACTGTGAACCTTATATTTCTTGGGAAATGTACATGTTGACATGATTGTAACAAAATTAGATATGAATAAATAATAGTGTAAGTAAATGAAGCATTGTATACAAACAGAAAATATAAGGGGATGTTATTCAAATGAATTGTATCCTGGCTTTAAACAACATACTAATAGTGAACCTTTAGAATGCCAACTAATATTCACAGCATCAAAAATTTGAAAATTCTCAATTATAATTTATATTACATTAATTTATTTGAAATATTTAAATTATTTTAATAAATGATTTCCTTATATAGCTACTCCATGTTTAAAAACAAAGTTTTATATAATTGACTTTAATATTATCACCGTATTTTAAAGCTTAAAAACAAAATGAAGTCTCTTTATCTTACTTGAAGATGAAAATGTACTGCACTTTGTGTTTCTGGGCTCAATGTTACCTGGTAGGACAGGCTTAGTATTGTCATGCTCTATTTTAACACTAATCATATTTTATTAATTAGTTATGCTCCTGATCAACTTCTTCTATTTACATTTTCCTATTATCCTTCCATGTTTTCTTTCATTTATATTTAAATTGCTTGAAAATATATTTATAGGGAAATTAAATTAATTAAATTAAGTTTCCTAAGAAGATAATTTTGCTAATTTAGTCCATTTGCTGTATAAAGGTTGCAATGTAGTATTTTAATTACACAGTGGCTTTAAAGCTAGGGAGAACTCAAAGAAATTATGACTTTTTAACAAAATATTCTCAAATTTCAAATAGGAAATCATTTCCATTCTTCCGCAAAACTGATGTCTATGAAAAATCTTAATGCTCTACATTTGTTCGCCTGTTTTACTTTTCCTGGTCAGTGTTTTCTTTTTTTAACATTTATTTATTTATTTGAAAGTCAGAGTTACACAGAGAGAGAAGGAGATGCAGAGAGAGAGAGAGAAAGAGGTCTTCCATCTGCTGGTTTACTCCCCAATTGGCTGTAACGGCCAGAGCTGTGCCAATCCAAAGCCGGGAGCCAGGAGCTTCCTCTGGGTCTCCCACATGAGTGCAGGGGCACAAGCACTTGGCCATCTTCTACTGCTTTCCCAGACCATAGCAGAGACCTGGATCGAAAGTGGAGCAACTGGGACTCGAATCAGCACCCATATGGAATGCCGGCACTCTAGGCGGTGGCTTTACCTGCTACGCCATAGCGCCGGCCCCATGTTCAGTGGTTTTGCATGTAGCTGAGTTGTTTTCTAGTTCGTGTGAGAAAAATGTCTAAAAAAATTGGTAAATATGATTTCTGCATAAATACTTGAGTTCTATGACATCTAACATAAAATGCACTTATTTTAGTATAGAATTGAGAGTCTTCTTAATATAATTAGTAAGAAAGTAAATACAATAATGTTTTGAAGGGATCTATTACTCACCATAATAGTATATAATAAACAAAGTGAGTATAGAATGAGTTCTCTGTACTACTGTCATCTAATGTGAGCCTAATCTTGCTGTATGACTGCATTGCTTTCATGATCAGATTAATACTGATAATATGTATCTTGGAGTGATCAAATGCATCTTCAAGTAACTGCCTAGCCAAACCAAGCCAAAACAAACATGATTCAATTTTTTAAAAGATGTATTTATTTATTTGAAATGCAGACATTTATAGAGAGGCAGAGCAGAGAGAAGTTTTCCATCCATTGATTCAATCTTCAAATGGTGTATTGGCTGGAGCTGTGCTAATCCAAAGCTAGGAGCCAGAAGCTTCCTCCGGGTCTCCCCCATGGGTATAGGTGCCCAAGCACTTGGGCCATCTTCTTACAGCTTTGCCAGGTCATCATAAGGGCACTGGATCAGAAGTGGCACAGCTGAGACTTGAACCAGGCTGTGCCCATATATGATGCCGGCACTGCAGGTGGAGGTTTAGCCCACTACGCCACAGTGCTGGCCCCATATTCAATATTCTTTAAAAGATAACAAAACTCACAGACTAACAATATAAAAATTATAGTAATCAGCAACCTTCTAAATATTAGAAGACATGTAAAATAGCATGAATATTCCATTTCTATAAAAGGGAACAATCAATAGAACCCTAGAGGAGAGAGTATGATTAACAGACAGGGGTTCTGTTATGATAGCGTCATTTTTATCAGATTTCCCTTCCTCTCCTTCACATCCAGAAAATGGACAATTGTCAAACTGGGACAATAACCCCTAAGATAAGGGAGAGTCCTACAAAAGCTATTCTTTTTTCTCATTCTCTTAACTTAATTCATTGCAAGAACGTCACTTGCTGAGCAGAGTTATGTTGCTCCTTCTGGGGATCAGAGTGCCTACAATGAATCTTTGTAAACCACATGCATGGAGTATTTATTTTAACCCATTTATTTATTTATTAAACATTTGTTTATACCTATGTGGACTCATGAGTATTTATTATATCCTTTTGATTATTTTCCACTACTACTGTTTTTATTAAAAGTTCATTTGGGAAGCGTTCTGCCTTTTCGGCCTAATCTTGTAATTATGTGTGTGTGTGTGTGTGTGTGTATTGTTTTTGTTTTTTGTTTTTTGTATTTAGAGTACATCCTTACTTTCTAGAATCCTTGTTTTCTCTAAGATAATATTTCATATTCCCAGCCCTATTCCCAGAGTTAATAATTTTTCAGCTAACTTTACTTCTGAATGGTATTAGAAATCCAAATCTAGGTGCTCTAAGTTTCTTGTTAACCTCATTCATAGCAATTATTTTAGAGTCTGCGTGCTAGTCCTAACATTTGGGCCACCTGTGTGTCCTTTGATAATTGCCTATCTTTTTCTAATTGTCCTGCCTTATCTTGCCACCTTTTTATTATGAGGTACAATAATAGTGATAACGATTTGAAATGAATAATTGCATGCATAATGGTATTATATGGATCATAATAGAATGAATGCTAACATATCTATGCTAATTATACACAAATAATCTTATTTGGTAATGACTAGAATCACTAAATTACGGGTTAATTCGACAACAAATTGTGATACAAGCATAAGCCACATTTTACAAAAACTGTAGTAGGGTTTTGTTTTTGTTTTTGTTTTTTTGAGAAAGAGAGAAAGAAAGAGGCAGAGACAGAGGAAGAGGTCTCCCACCGTCTGATTTACTCTCCAGACACAAAAGCCAGGACTGGGCTAGCGCCAAAGCCAGGAGCAGGGGATTCAATCTAGGCCTTCAGCATGAAATGAAAGAAAAAATTATTTGACCTATCACCACTGCTTCACAAAGTCAGCATTAGCAGAAACATAGTATTAGGAGCTAGAGCAGGTTTTCTGCTATGAGTTATGAACATATTAACTGGCATTTTTATAGTTACAATAAATGCTTGACTCCAAGTTTTTTTCTTTATTTATTTCATAAAAATTGTCTCAGAATGCATTTTAGTTGATTCAGTAGTTGAAGATTAAATCTTAATTAAAGAAAAGAGGAATATAGTTACCTTTTTTAGATGAAAGCATTTTGAAAGCTTTAATTTCATTTTAAACAATGAAAGGATTATTTTAGGGGTCAGGATTTGGCAAAGTGTTTATAAAATCCATTTAGGATGTCCACATTCTTTTTTTTTTTAATTTATTTATTTATTTGAAAATCAGAGTTACACAGAGAGGAGAGACAGAGAGAGAGAGGGAGAGGGAGGTTTACATCCACTGGTTCATACCCCATATGACTACAATGGCCTGAGCTGTGCCAATCCAAAGCCAGGAGCCTGGAGCTTCCTCTAGGTCTTCCCATGTGGGAGCAGGGGCCCAAGCACTTGGGCCATCTTCTACTGCTTTCCCAGGCCGTAGCAGAGAGCTGGATTGGAAGAGGAGCAACGGAGACTCAAATCAGCACCCATATGGGATGCCGGCACTGCAGCGGAGGCTTTACCGGCTACTACACAGCCCCGGCCCTCCCACAGCGCCGGCTCTACCACATCCTTTATTGTAGTGCCTGGGTCCAAGTCCCAACTATGCTTTGGATTCCTGCTTCCTGTTAATATGGGAGGCAGCAGCAGCTGCCTGGGAGGCAGCAGGAGATGGCTCAAGTAATTCGGTCCCTGCCACCCACTTGTCTCCTGGCTTCAGCCTGGTCCAGCACTGGATGCCATGGACATCTGGGGAGTGAACCAATGGATGATAGAGTTCTCTCTTTTTGCCACTATTTCGGATTAAATAAATAATATATTTTAAATATTTATCCTTCTATTTGAAAGCCAGAGTACACACAGAGAGAATAACAGAGAGAGAACTCCCATCTGCTAGTTTACTCCCCAGTGTGGACCAGGCCAAAACCAGGATTAGAAACTCCATTTGTATCTCCTAGCATGGTGGCAGAGACCCAAGTACATGGGTTCTCATCTGCTGACCCCCAGGCACATTGGCAGGAAGCTGCATCATAAGTGGAGCTGGTACTCCACCTAGGCACTGCAGCATAGGATGTGAGTGTTCCAAGCAGCAGCTTAATTCATTGTAGCACAATGCTGCTCCACCAAATTTACTTTGTAAGGAAGATAATTTTGGTGCAGAATTTCTTAGAAATTCATATTGTCATCTAAGTTTTTTTCATAATATACATTTCCATGAATTTTTGAGGCCTCTCGTCTACACAGTTGTCTTTATCTGTAATTGTTTGCTACTTAAATAATATTAATAAAAGCAATTTGACTTCAACATTAAAGATTTCTTTTTTCCCTACCACTTTAGGATTTTTTTAGTTTAATTTTTTTAGTTTACCATTTAAGAAAAGGTACATTTCAAGATGGCAGCAAAGCACCTATTTAAATTGTAAGAAAAAATTACAACAAATGCCTTTTTTGCTTCTCCTATAAGAAGTAGTACATATGTTAATTAGCTAGATCTAACCATTCCACAATATCTGTGTACTTCAAAACTTCATTTGTGCAACATAAAAACATAACAATGTGATCTGCCTATTTGAAAATACAGGTCAAAACTAATTAAAAACCATGGGCCAGGGTTGTGGCACAACAGATAAAGTTGCAACCTGCAGCACTGGCATCCCATATGGGCATCAGTTCATGTCCCTGCTGTCCCATTTCTGATCAAGCTCCCTGCTAATGCTATGGGGAAAGTATCAGAATTGTGCAATTGTTTGGGCGCCTGCCACCCACGCAGAAGACCTGAAAGAAGCTCCTGACTCCTGGTTTCTGCCTGGTCCAACATTGGCCATGCAACCATTTGGGAAGTGAATCAGTGGATGGAAGATTCTCTCCTCTCTCTCTCTCCGCCCTTTCTCTCCCTGCCCCCCCTACTCCCTCTCTCTCCCCTTCTCTTGCTCTCAC
Organism: Oryctolagus cuniculus; assembly: GCF_051225735.1. Taxonomy (NCBI): domain Eukaryota; kingdom Metazoa; phylum Chordata; class Mammalia; order Lagomorpha; family Leporidae; genus Oryctolagus; species Oryctolagus cuniculus. Next base: position 46,875,689 of record NC_142869.1, on the reverse strand, counting down.
TCTCTTTCTCTCTCCTCCTATCTCTACAACTCTTTCAAAATGAGTAAATAAATCTTTAAATACTTCAAAACCAAGTGAAAGTATAGTATATATTTGGTATCAATTATTTTATGGTATCACTATGAGAAAACTTTATTAACAGAGAACATAGGAGGCTAAAGTGATTCGTAGAAGGAGACTATGAATTGTTTTTGTATTCCACATTCATCATTTTCTCTGGTTTATCTTGTTGTTTCTATTCCTCCTAGGGAACCTAGTCTAATTGTTTTGAGTTTCCTACATAGTTTTTAAATTATATACATTTTTAATTTTAAGAGATGCATTTATTATTTATCCATTTTTGATATTAATGCATAAGCAAAATTAATGATACATTAAGTCCTATTTTACCCATCTAAAATACAAACATGCAAGTATACACACTAAATTGTAAGAAAAGCAAAATTAACAGAATTTGAAAAAATCAGAAAACTATAACATTACAAAATACAAATTAAAATAAATATGGATACAATAGAATTGCTTTACTTCAATTATTGAAGAATCCACTAATAATTATTGATGTTATTCTAAGATTTAGCATGTTTTCACTGTTGCCTTCATCAAACCCAGGATTCTGTTTGTTACCTGAGTATTATATTCAAGCTTTCAAATAACTATTAGTGTAATTAATTCTATTTAATTTAATTCCCTTATTAAAGCAGCTGAGGGGCAGGCTTCATGGCTCACTTGGTTAATCCTCCGCCTGCAGCACCAGCATCCCAAATTGGCGCTGGGTTCTAGTCCCAGTTGCTCCTCTTCCAGTCCGGTTCTCTGCTGTGGCCAGAGAGGGCAGTGGAGGATGGCCCAAGTGCTCTCTCTGTCTCTCTCTCTCATTGTCTATAACTCTACCTGTTAAATAAATTCATTAAAAAAAGCAACTGACAAAATTAATTCATCCAAACAGTATAACTTACAAAAGTGAAAATTGCTTTCTCAATGACCAGATAAAAACTTTTTTTTCTGTCATGTCAGTCTTTAAACATTTTTTTTAAAGATCTATTTATTTATCTGAAAGGCAGAGTTACAGAGAGGAAGAGGCAGAGGCAAAGGCACAGAGAGAGAAGTCTTCAACCTGCTGGTTCACTCCCCAGATGGCCGCAACAGCCAGAGCTGTGCCAATCCAAGGCCAGGAGCGAGGAGCTTCTTCCAGGTCTCCCACGCAGGTGCAAGGGCCCAAGGACTTTGGCCATCCTCTACTGCTTTCCCAGACAATAGCAGAGAGCTGGATGAGAAGTGGAGCAACCAGTTCTTGAACCAGCCCCCATATGGGATGCTGGTATTAAAGGTGGTGACTTTACTCACTATGCTACAGCATTGGCCCTTCATGTTAGCCTTGTTCAACTTGTGTGACAAAAGGGTCAACAAAAGTAAGGAAAAAAAACCTAAAAGTCTACAGGGAAAAGTCAAATATTCATGATAAATTGAAATAGAAAAGTGTGAAATCAAGAATTAATGTAGTAATACTAAGAACCAACATTGCAAAGAAGGAGCATTGATATAAAAGGAACATGACAAGGTTTCTTCATACCAATATTCAAAAAACCACAATATCAGATAATATTATATAAATGAGAAGAATAAGAATTATGACTGTTGTTGAAAATAGCAGTATATAATCCAGATAGAAAATTATAGAAACACTTTTAAAAAATAAAAATAATACCGAACAGAATGAAAAATTTAGAATAAACCAGATTTAATTGTATTCTAAGTGCTATGATTCAGATGCAGTTTGTCTCTCAAAAGCCCTCAAAGGCTGCTAGACTGGATGCTCAGTCCTCAATGTGACAACGTTGAAGGGGAGGAACCTCTAAGAGGTGGGTCATTGGAACATCACCCCTACCTATGGAGGAATTAATGCTGGATTTGTAGGGTCTGGCAAGAGTAAAAGAGCTCCTGTGAAAACAGGTTGCTTGTAAGAGAACCTTGCATCACCCTTAAAATTCTTGCTTTGTGTCTCACCATGTTCTTTCTTCCTCCTGTCAAGGCTTTGGTGATGATACCATGTACCATGTTGTGATGAAGCCAGAAATCCCTCACCACAGCTAAAACCCCAGAGATACGCACTTGAATCTCCAGGACTGTGAACTACATAAACTCCTCTTTACAAAATATTTGGCTTTAGGTATTTTTTGTACAGCAACGGAAAAAAGATTAAGACATGTCAAAGATATTTACATATATTTGAGTCACATGTGTAATTTTTTAAAACTCCAAAATTATTCAATGCATAAAGAATGTAAGGGGGAAATATTATTATTTCCTGACATGCTGAAAAAACAACTAATAGAGAAATATCTAAGGGATTTTGAGGATGCAGTTTTCATTCAATAATTTCAATTAAATTTGAGTGCATGTCAAAGATAGCTTGAGTTATAGAAAATTTGAAGAAATTTTGAGAGAATATATTTTCCTCTTTACATCTCCTGAATATACAGTTATATCCTTTGGATAACTAAGAAGTTGATAAAAATGTAAATAAAGAGGACAACTTATACAAAATCCTGGAAAAGGACTGAGAGAGATGACACACTGACACAACTGTTAAGTGTTTCAGCATTAGCCAACACACCCATTTTCAATTCTGATGATGCATATTTTTAGTGACTTCAGCAAGTTATCTAACTTCTTTACCTCTGTTTCCTTCCTGATTCTAGTGATAGTAATTGTTATTGTCATAATTAAATAAACTCATAGTCTAATTTGTATGTATGAATACCAACAGTCTAATTCATAGGCATGCTATCACCTGTTAAGATAATGAAAATAGTAGTGATAAAAATGAACATATCAAACAGCGCCCACATGGGATGCTGGCACCACAGGCAGAACCTTAGCCTACTATGCCCCATTCTCAGCCCCTTTATCCTTTATTTTAAGTTAATCTGTGCACTTATTTGTTTGTGACAGAATAACTCTACAAAGTTAGATATTTTATAGATAGCTTAATCCTCAATCTGTCCTTAACCCTCTCCAAAGAAAAGAGAAAGAGAAAGAATAACTGTGTAAGAAAACATTAATTTACCTAAGAAAAGAAAAACAAAGAAAGAAATTGGATACCACAATCACATTTAAAAACACTTCCTACACAAGTGACTCTTCTTATACTCGTGTCTTTCTTGATGCTGACGTTTTGGAACTTCTTTTCCATGAAATGCACTAACCTGCATATAAATCAATCTAAACCTTGCACTTCCTTTTACAGGGACCTTTATTTCTTCCTCCTGAAATTGTCAGTCATTGTGATCTTCCTTCTCTGGATACTTATAGATCCTGAAATTGTACCAATCAATCTACAACCTGATTTCCTGTTATCTCATCTTGTTCTTTAGTTTCTTGTATTGATTTTAAGTTGTTTCTTGAATGTCTGCTGTCAAATTCTAAGTGCTTTCAAGTGTCAGATACATAGCAGGTGCTTAAACAATTCTTGTTGATTCATGAAAACAAAACAAGTTGCAGAATTAAGAAATACTTTCAATCAATTGAGATTTTACTGAACAGAACAACACTCAATTTAGGGTACTATAGTAACAATTTGAACTAAAATATTGCCCTGAGTATCAAACATAGGTAAGCAAATTATTTTCTTTTGGGTTATATCTGACTATTCTCCAAGTTATTTCTTCAGCTATTCAAAATTTCATAGAGGGTTGCCTTTTCGTGAAGTGTCCCAGTGTTAAACTCTTGCTAACCATTCCTTTTGAAACCTGCAAATCTCAGTCAGCTCACTGGAACCAGATTATTTCTATTTCATGGAGCCAGATTATTTCTATTTCACTTAACAAAATAAATCCATGAAATTATTAAATTAATTCAGACATGAAGAATCGTTTGTATGTATCCAGAATGTTCAGTGATGGTTTTATCCTAGGGAAGTGATACATTCGTGGCATGTCAGATCACAGTATCACATCTCAACATCCTGCATTGTCTCAGTGCACAGTAGTCCATCCCTATTCAATTTTTTTCTGCTCTCTGTTGGTAGAACCTGGAATATTCTTCTGGAACACTCTTCCCTTCACTGCATTCAAAAATGGTTCTGATCAAGCAAATAAATCTCCTTATGTCTGGTTCTTTTTATATATATATATATTATATGTATATATACATATACTTATATATATACATATAAATTGATATATACATATATACATATAAATGTATATTTATATATAAATGTATATATATACATAAAGATGGGTATATACTGGATGAAGTTAAGGTTCTTTTTAGATGTCAAATTCTGTAGTTGAATAGGTTTATGGAATTAGCTGCTTACTGTTTTCCAGGAACTCTACTAAGCACTTATTACACAAGGCAGATTTTATTACATTTGCCTGATGAGGAACTGAAATTCAAAAGAGAAAAGCAAATAGTATAATATCAAACTATCCATGTACTGTTAGCTGTAGTTTAAAGAGATTATTTTTAATCCGCTTATATTTCACTCCTTGCAAATCTATTTCACACAAGCAAAATGCATTGTATTTTCACAGTTCGACTGAAGGGATGTGTGTGTGTGTGTATTGGATAGCAAAGTGAGAAAAGAGAGAAAAAGAAAGTCACAGTGGACTACAGCTAGTCATGCTTTACAGAATGGTATCTTAAGTATATAAATGGACTACTAAATATCCACAGTGCCATCTCTATTAAAACTAGAGAAGCTAACTGAAATTTTAATGTCATTTTCAAGCATTGCTAATTCTTACTTTTATAACAAAGGTTAACGGTTTGAATTTTGGACATATTTTATATCTGTTTGGTTGTTTTGCATAACTGCACAAATTAAAAAGAATTTTACAATCAAAGGTAGAACTCAAGATGTATTATGATACATTTTCTCCATAAGATTAATAAAACAAATAGAGTAAAATATTGAATATCCAAAAACTCTGCAGTAGGAAGGAGAATTAACAGAGTCATTAGTAAATAACACACACAAAAAAACACCTTACAATCAAATCCAGTGGAGTGGTGAGTAAGGAAATCCTAAAACACAGTTTAAGACTGTTTGATTTGAAGTTTACCATATATCAAATCCCAGGTAATCAGTAAAGCATCCCGCACAAGCAAGTGACTTGTGGGAAAACTTGATCATAAAACAAAGACAAGGAGCTGATTTCTGGGTCATGGGTCTTCATAAGGTACAAGAAAAAAATGAAAACCAATGCAATGAGAAGAAAGCTGGAACAAGAACAGAGATTGCAAACTTTGGAAACTTTTTAATACATTGTGAGGATAAATGGGAACTGTCAAAACAAAACTGTTTCTGAAGATGACAAAGGCTAGGAGGAAGTTGAAAGGGCATAACTAATACAATCCTGAGATAACCACTCATGCGTGTCAAACACTTGATTGCTTGTATATTTGGCAGATTCTTCTACCTTTTATTTGATCTATGCTTGTTTTTTTTTTGGGGGGGGGTGAGGTAGATTAAATGGATAAGACAGATTAAAGACAGATTCCTTGTTTTAGTGAATTTAAGATTCATCTTGGAAGCCAAACATCTGTATTCTAAGGACATGCCACTAGAAATTCTGATTTCATAGATCTGAGGTTAGGTTCACGACACTGTGCAGCAACAATGGACAGGTGGGTGGGAGGCAGGAATTATCTTTCATGTAATTAGAGACAAAGATCAAAGATTATAGTTCATTTTTTCATATTTAGTTTAACAAATATTCATTTTTTAAAGAATTCACTTTTTAAATTTACTCTTTCTCCATTATATGATTGTGTTATTAGCAAATAATTATATTGGCTTGTACTTTTCAAATTTCTTTGGCTCCAGAGACTTACAGTAATTTTGACTCTGAGACTTAAATTTATTTACATAATTTAGAGTAATACTTGGTTTGCAATTTATTGTAATCCACAGAGACTTAGTTTTATAATGCTTCTGAATAGTGTTGTATTGCTATCACCATAATATTAAAGTGTTTATCACTTACTTACTGCACATCATGCTAATACAGTGTTAGGAACGTGGTATGTTAGTTACCGTCTTTCATACAAATCTTCTCTAAAAGTCAGAATTCTAACCCACTACTAATTCCAAATTCGCTGCTAATTACAAATTCCTTCTGTATTCACTTTAACATATGTATTAATAATTTATATGATATACATACTTATTGCTTTCTGCCATCAGCCATCTGATTTGAAGGAATCTATTTAAAACCAAATTAGATGACAAAATCAACCAATAAATGTTTCTACTCATAAACAAGTGATACTGATTTTTCAAGTGTTCAAAGCCTTTTCTGTGAAAACAAATGTTACTTTGTATTTAAATAATAACTAACTGAAATTACTGGAAGATTTAATTATCTTATTTTATTTATATTTAATTGTTTTATTAGATAATTATTAAATAAATGTATGTCCAAAACTTTATTATAAGTAACAATTAAATTACATTCTAAAATACTTTCAAAATCTTATTTAAAAACTTTACAATGCTACCAAATATTATATATTTTATCTAAACCAAGCAAAATCACTGCTTAAGAATTACAAAAAGTTATCGATGTATATATTTTAAATTACTTATAACATAATTATACATACTTTATCTAATTTGATCGTACTATCTGACATATGGACTTTTTTTCACAAATGTAGGAGGCAATATATGCCTGATAGTTTTGAAAATACAAGTTTTAGGGGCTAGTGTTGTGGCATAGCGTGTAAAGCTGCTGCCTCCAGTGCCGGCATCCCCTGTGGGCACTGGTTCTAGTCCCGGCTGCTTCACTTCCTATCCAGCTCTCTGCTATGGCCTGGGAAAGCCATAGAAGATAGCCCTAGTGCTTGGGCCTCTGCACCCATGTGGGAGACCCAGAAGAAGCTCCTGGATCCTGGCTTTGGATCAGCTCAGCTCCAGCTGTTGTGGCCATTTGGAGAGTGAACCAGCAGATAGAAGACTCTCTCTCTCTCTCTTTGCCTTTCCTTCTCTCTCTGTGTAACTCCGACTTTCAAATAAATAAATCTTAAAAAAAAAAAAAGAAAATACAAGTTTTAGTAAAACGACACCTTCAGTAAGTCAGCAGGATATACTGTGTGATCTATGGTCACTGTTAAAAGAAATCTTAGATATTGGGATGTCCCTTCAACAGTTTCATTAAATTATAACTAAGACGTGTTAAAAATGTACATTAAACACATAATTTGATGAGTTAGGACATAATCACCACAACCAAGGCAATAAAAATCTCCATCACTTCAAAAAATTTTCTTGCCTCCCTTGGTGTTTATATTTTATTTATTATTGTTTTTGTTTTGATAGCGGTTTTGGGTTTGTTAGTAAAAAGCCTTACATGAGATCTAACCTCTAAAGAAATGTTTACGTGCATATACTGTATTGATAAATGAGTCATCATGTTGTATAGCAGATCTCTAGAATTTTTCATCTTGTGTAGCTGAAAATTTACACCTGTTGAACAATAACTCCCTATTTCTGTCTCCCCTGAGCCACTGGAAACAACTATTTTATACCTCTATGAGACTGACTATTTTTTTCTAGAACTGAGGAGAATGTCCTTGCTATTTTGTTTGGGATTACATTGAATCTGATCTGTGATTTGATTTGATAGTATAGCCATTTTGATGATGTTGATTCTTCCAGAAACATGGAAGGTTTTTCCCCTTTTCATGTCTTCTATTTCTTCCTTTACTGTTTCGTAATTTTCATTGTAGAGATCCTTGACATCCTCAGTTAAATTTATTCCATGGAATTAGATTTTTTTATAATTATTGTGAAAGGGACAAATCTTAAAATTACTTTTTCAGCTGTAGCATTGTCTTTGTATACAAAGGTCATTGATTTTTTCTGTGTTGATTCTATATTCTGCCACTTTATCAAATGCTTTATGTGTTCCAATAATCTCTCAGTGGATTCTTTTGGATCCCCCATATGCAGATTCATGCCATATGCAAATAGGGATAATTTTACTTCCTCCTTCCCAATTTGTATCCCTTTGATTTGTTTTTCTTGCCTAATGGCTTTCTAAAACTTCCAGGAATATATTGAATAGCAATTGTGAAAGTGGGTATCCTTGTCTGGTTCCAAATCTTAGTGAAAATGCTTCCAATATGTTCACATTCAATAAGATATTGACAGTGAGCTGGTCATAAATTATCTTGATTGTCTTGAAGAATGTTCCTTCTTTACCCAATTTGCTTAAGGTTTTCATCATGAAAGACTGTGAAACTTTATCAAATAATTTCTCCTCATCAACTGAGATAATCACATCTTTTTTATTCTTCAGGTTGTTAATGTGATGTATCACATTTATTGATTTGCAAACCTTGAACCACCCCCACATACCTGGCATAAATCCCACTTGATCCGGGTGAATGATCTTTCTGATGTGTTGTTGGATTTGATTCACTAGTATTTTGTTGAGGATTTTTGCATCTATGTTCATCAGGGATATTGGTCTATAGCTCTTTCTTTGTTGCATCTGTTTCTAGTATTGGAATTAAGGTGATGCTGGCCTCATAGGAGGAATTTGGGAGGATTCCCTCCCTTTCAATTGTTTTTAATAGCTTGAAAAAATTTATGATTTGTTCTCCTTTAAAAGTCTGGGAGAATTCAGCAGTGAAGACATCTGGTCCTAGGCTTTTGTTTTTTAGGAGCATCTTTATTACTGATTCAATCTCTGTCCTTGGTTATTGGTCTGTTTAGTTTTCTACATCTTCATGACTCAATTATGGTAGATTGCATGTGTCCTAGAATGTTTTCATTTCCTCTAGATTTTCCAATTTGCTGTCATATTGCTGTTTGTAGTAATTCCTAATCATTTTTATTTCTGTTATCCATTTTACATCTCTTTTTCATCTCTGATTTTATTAATTTGTCTGTTAATTAAACATTTCACTTCAAAACATAAATGTGTGTTTCAACAGTGCTTTAATAAAGAGTGACATTGCATAACAGGTTGTCATTATTCATATACTCTTATGCATTAAAATGGTCATATTTTTTCCCAATTAGACTCAAAACACAAGGAACTATTTATTTTAATTATTACACAACTCATTACAGAAATCAAGGGAAGAGATATATCATTAGGGCTATATCATATGTTTATGAGTGTAAATGTGGCTCAATCTATTGCTGAAAATGTACTGATACATTCATTAGAGAACAAATAATAGAACACATAAAAATATCAATAGCATCAGGGCCACCATTACTGCTGCACAATATAGACTTTAAACTTCTCATTGGAGCACTCAATTTTGACCTATAGATGTGACTGTTCAACATATAATTTTTAAGGATTTATTTACTTATTTGAGAGGCAGACTTACAGATAGAGAGAGTGGGAGAGACCAGAAAGAGAAAGAGAGAGAGTTTTCACTCTGCTGGTTCACTCCCCAGATGGCTTTAATGGCCAGAGCTGAGCCAATCTGAAGCCAAGAGCTTGTTCTTGGTCTCCCACATAGGTGCAGAGCCCCAAATTACTGGGCCATCCTCCACTGCTTTCCCAGGCCACAAACAGAGAGCTGGGTCAGAGTAGCAGCAGCCAGGACACGAACCAGCACTCATATATGATGCTTGCATTATAGATAGAGGCTTAACCTACTATGCACAGCACTGACCACTCAACATGTATTTTAGTTCAGTTTTATTTGTACTTGTTATTATAATAGTATCAGTTTTAGACATTTATAAATCCAGACATTTATGAATTCAACATCAGAGTTTATTCTGTTTCTGTTTTGAAATCTTAAAAATGTTTTCAGATGGTTCTACAAAATGTCTTTTTACTGGGGGTGTAACAAGTAGTGTGAAAGTATTACCTGGAAATGCTTTCTTTCAGCACTCAATTCTGAATGATACTAAATCATAGTATTTTGGTAGGATGAGTTGTAGGAATGACACTCACAAAAAGCAGAAGAGTTTACACAGAATTTATAAAACTTGTGAAAAACTTTTCCAGGTTATGTTTGTTGTCTTAATCTATTTTCTTTCACTATTACCAAACAACTGAGGCCAGATTCTTTATAAATAAAGAGGCTTATTAGGCTCAGGATTTTGGAGGTTGAAGAATATGCCTGCTGGTGACATCTTCTCACATCTGGTGAGGGCCATACAGTAAATGACATCACAATAGTGGGAATTCCTACAGAAAAGAGCATTTGCTTTGTTTGATGGGGACCAGTGAGATTGAAGAGCCAGGCTTCTTCTTTTCATAGCAACCCACTCAGTTGTGGGTTCAGGCAGGAACTACCTGGGGTGCAAGCACTCATTCTGCTAGGGTGGTTCCATAATTATTCCACTTCCTAAAGGCTCCACTGTCTCTCAGCACTGCAGCATGGGAACCAAATTTCCACACATCAAAACTGTGGGTATTCACTCAAATCATATTCAAATTTAGGTGCTGAGCATTGTGATTTCTTAAATTATTTGGGATTGCCTAATTTGTACAACAAACAAAAACATGAATCTCACTATTATACTTAAAGAACAAACAGTTTGGATTTTGTTTTAAAAAATTTAAAATAACTCATGAGAGATAACTACTTCAAACATACCAAGTTTTGGAAAAAAGCATTCAAATTTTGATTGCCTCCTATAAAAAGTTGCATTTTAAATGCCATCTTATATTCACATGTATTTTATGACATTTTGGAGATTATAGAATTAATTTCAGATTAAGGAGTAAATACCTTACGTACATTAATATATCCTTTTAAAAACCACATTACAGAACAGTTCTATTGCATTAAACTTCTTAGTCGCCCAGTTCATCCTGCCTACAAAATACATTTACTGTATTCCTACCTGCTATTGGATCTTCTTTTGCTTTCTCAGTATGGCATTGCTTTGAAAAGCCATTATGCCAATTGCTATAACTCTATAATTGCAATCAATTTGTAGTACTTATTCTCATATTACTCTAAAATTTGCTTTTAGAACAATCTGTTCAAATTATAAAATGTTGAGACCATTAACTTCATATGCTTGGTTATCTCACAAACATAAAGCAACAACATGGATGAATCTAGAGAATATTAGTGAAATAAGCGAGTCACAGAACAGCAAATGCATGAACTAAAGATCTAGAAAAAATGCTATTTACTTCCGCCAAGGACCATTCGGTTACTTATAACATCACTAGGGGGTCACACAAAATTATCAATGTAAAAATTAACCTGCTATAGATTGTTGAATTTTGAGTGCCTCCACGGTTGCCTTGTCTGGGCTAGATCAAATGACTTTGAAGGCTTCACACAGAACACAGTTTGAACATTCCCCACCCCTATACTGTGAATGGAGCCTTCAAGCAGTAAGTCCTTCTCAGTATAGTCCACCTGAAACAGTGAATTTCTCAGTCCAATTATCCTTAAATGTTTAGATCAGAGAAATACTAGAATAATCTGCATATATATACCAGAATCTGCCAGACTATCGTATAATTTCATTCAATCATCTATACTAGTTTTCATGATAGGATACAAGGACACAGAGATGAGCAAACTGATAATCCTGAATCTAATGCAATGGAGAATCATCTATGCATAATGCTCCAATGTCATACAGCAAATATGCATCTAGGAAATAAAGTTAGGATTGACCTGTGTCCAAGAGTAATTAAATTTATTGTGTCTAAAGAGGATAGACAGACAACTGATTTTGACAAAAGTACCCAGATATACATTGGAGAAAAGATAACCTTTTCAAATAAATGGTTCTGGCAAAACCGGATGTACAAATGTGAAAAAATGAAATTAGATTCCAACCTCCTACCAGTTACAAAAGGATGGGTCAAAGACCAAAAAATTATGAAGTTACTGGAAGAAAATATAGGTGAAACAGTTCAAGAAATTGCTGTACCTGACGACTTCTTGGCCAAGACCCCCAAAGCACAAGCAACAAAAGCAAAACTAGGGCAGGCTCTGTGGCACAGTGGATTAAAGCAATGGCCTGAAGTGCCAGCATCCCATATGGATGCCAGTTCTAGTCCTGGCTGCTCCTCTTCTGATCCAGCTCTCTGCTATGGCCTGGGAAAGCAGTTGAAAATGGCCCAAGTCGCCATTGCCATGGCTCACTTGGCTAATCCTCCCCCTACAGCACCAGCATCCCGGGTTCTAGTCCTGGTTAGGGCGCCTGATTCTGTCCCGGTTGCTCTTCTTCAAGTCCAGCTTCCTGGTGGCCTGGGAAGGCAGTGGGGGATGGCCCAGTGCTTGGGCCCTGCACCAGCATGGGAGACCAGGAGAAAGCACCTGGCTCCTGGCTTCGGATTGGCTCAGCTCCCGCCGTTGGGGCCATCTGGGGAGTGAACCAGCAGATGGAAGTACTCTTTCTCTGTCTCTACCTCTCTCTGTAACTCTTTCTTTCAAATAAATAAAATAAATCTTTAAAAAAAAGCAAACTAGACAAATGGGATTACATCAAACTCAGAAACTTCTTCAAAGCAAAGGAAATGATCAATGGAGTGAAGCACATTCCAATAGAATGGGAAAAATATTTGCAAGCTACCTAACAAAGGATTATTATCCAGAACATATCAACATCCCAAAAACTCAACAACAAAAACAACTAATCCAGCCAAGAAATGGGCTATGGACCTCAATACACTGTTCTCAAAAGAAGAAATACAAGTGAGTGATAAATATATGAAATAAAATGTTAAATATCAGTAGTCATTAGGGAAATACAAATCAAAAGCACAATGAGATATTACTTCACCCCTGTCAGAATATCTATTATGCAAAAGACAGAAAGTAAGAAATTAGGGGCTGGCGCTGTGGCTCACTTGGTTAATCCTCCGCCTGTGGCGCTGGCATCCCATATGGGCATTGGGGTTCTAGTCTCGGATGCTCCTCTTCTAATCCAGCTCTATGCTGTGGCCCAGGAGGGCAATGGAGGATGGCCCAAGTGCTTGGGCCCCTGCACCTGCATGGGAGACCAGGAGGAAGCAACTGGCTCCTGGCTTTGGATCGGCGCAGTGCTGGCCGTAGCTGCCATTTGAGGGGTGAACCAACTGAAGGAAGACCTTTCTCTATGTCTCTCTCTCACTGTCTATATCTCTACCTGTCCAAAAAAAAAAAAAAAAAAAAGACAAAGTACGAAATTAGAGCAAGGATTGGAAAAATGGGAACTCTTATACAGTGTTCGTGGGAATGTAAATTAGTGTAGCCAAGAGGAAAATATTATGGAGATTTCTTAAAAAAAAAAAAAACAACTAGAAATAGACTTACCAGATGATCCAGGAATCCAACTACTAGTTACATACACAAAAGACCTGAACACAATATATCAAAGAGACGCCACCAACACCATCACCATGTTTAGAGCAGCAATGGTCACAATAGCCTTAATATGAAATCAACCAAGGTGTATCATGAAGGTCAGATGAATGGATAAAGAAAATGTCACACACACACACACACACACACACACACTTGAATGTTATGCAGCTATTAAAAGGAATGAAATTCTAAAATTTGCATGCAAATAGATGCAACTAGAACATTATCTTGAGTCAGATAAGCCAGACACAGAAAGACAAATACCACATATTTTTTGTATATGAGAACTCAACTTTAAGAAAAATATCAAAAGGCAAACACAAAAAGAATTGTCTGTGTGTATCAGTATTCCTGCAAATATCATTTTGTCAAACTTTATTTTATATATTTTTCAAAACAATGGTTGTATATTATTATTGTTTTAATGATCTGTGATCATTTACATCTTTCAGTCTTTCACTAATTATTGTTTATAGCCCTTATTCCTGATGAACTATGCTTTTGGAATTTGGTTTTTGGTGTTTTTTGTTTTGTTTGTTTTATTTCACTTTGTATCTGTTGAACTCTTTATTTACCAGAACATTCAGCCTTTCACTATAATATAAATTGAAAAATATTTTATCTTGAAAATAGAAGGAAACAAGGAAAGAAGGAAGGAAGGAAGGGAGGGAGGGAGGGTGGGAGGGAGGAAGGAAAGAAGGAAGGAAGGGAGGAAGGTCAGTCAAATGAGGGAAGAAAGGTAAGAAGGGAGCGGTAAGGAGGAAGGGAGGAAGGAAAGTATTATAATATTCTTAGAATTATATCTATAAACTACATTGAAACTATTCTCTTTGAGTTTCGTTTTATAGATTTTAAAAAATATTTGAAAAGCAGTTACGGAGGGAGAGGCAGGGATGGAGACAAAGGGATATTTGCATTCTTTAGTTCACTCTCCATTGGTGCGAAGAGCGCAGGCTGGGCCAGGCTGAAGCCAAGAGCCTGGAACTCCATCTGGCCCTCCCACATGGGTGGCAGGGGCCCAATAATTAGAGTCAACTTCTGCTGCTTTCCCAGGTGCATTCTCAGGGAGCAGGGTTGGAAATGGAGCAGCTGGGACTGGAACTAGTGCTCAGTTAAAGTGCTGGAGTCACTGGTGGCAGCTTAACCTACTATGCAACAATGCTGGCCCTTGTTCTCCCTGTATTAATATCACATTAACTAGATACAAGGAGGCAATGTACAGAAAAAAGGATGACAGTTCAGTATATATATTCCATCTTGGGAATGTTACAAATGAATTCATAATATATAATTTTTTTATTTATTTTACTTTGCATTATTCTCAATCTGTTCTGCCACCGGTTGGTTTACACTTCTTGCTGTTTTTATAGAATAATTTTAAAAAATACTAGGGAGTGGAAATCACGAGAACAACTAAGTACTGATGATAATTTGTCAGTGTAAGCTTGAGGTCATGGGCCAGGATTTCAGCTGCTTCTATTTCAGATCTACAAAATCACAAGAAACTATATTCTGGCTTAAGAAAGAGGACAGTCATGTTGCCTACCGAAATTATGCTTTTTAAAAGCTTGTCAGAGAGCGATCATTCTACACTGAGAAGGCACTCCAGTTGGTTTCATCCATTGTGCACCAATAGAAAGAAAAGAAGCTGTATAGATGGTGGCAAGGAGAGAGAACATTTCCACATTTTAGAAAGACATTTTGAGTTCACATAAAAGTTTATAATAACTGATATCTCAGACACAAAGAAATTCAGTACCCACCCATCAATTCTTTCTCATAGGAAGAGAATTGAAAGCCCCTTTGGGTGATATATATCTATATATCTATATCTATATCTATATCTATATCTATATCTATATCTATATATTTGTCCAGTGTGTGTGTGTAGGGGTATGTATCCAGTGTAAATTAATAAACCAGATCATCTAAATGCTAAGTCTTTTGATAAAATTAAAATTATGCTGTACAATGGACAATTATGGTAGAGAGAGAGTAATTTATCTTAGATTGGATGGACAAAGATATCTTTTTTCTTATGAGATAACTGATCAGGGTTTCATTGACTATGACTTCAGGGACAATGAATGAGGGCTTGTGCTTATTTCTTGGGGATGACCTGGTTAATTCACTGGGAGTAAGAACTTTGCATTTACCTGTCCTCCTGAAACACTCTCCTTCTTGATTTGTATTTGCCAACTTTCTTGTTCCAATTCCTCCTTCCTTGGTTATGACCAATAGAAGGACTTTTCAGGGATCAAGTGCCCCATCTGGAGGAGAGACGTGTCTGTCTCCTCTGCCTCACTAGAGTAGGAGAGCCATGTGAGTGATACTTCAAGGAACTTGCCCAAGGCTCTCTCCATCAGTCAGCATCACCTAGCTCTGTAACTCTGCATTCATACCCATTTTTTCCTTAATCTCTTTTCACATCCCTGCATATTTTAGGATCTGATATATTTTGCAATACAATTTCCTTTGATTGCCATCTTTTGTGGAATCACCATAATTTTTCAGCCACACAGGGTTTTGAAAAAATCTCGTGCATTTTTAGAGTTTAAAATGGAAGGGCAGAGAGACACCTGTGCTCAGTGCATCCTCTCTACTTATTTTTCTTTCTTCCTTTTTATTTTTGTTTAAAGCTATATTTACATTTTTAAAGTACTTCATTGTAATATATTTTCTACTGAAAAGATCTCTATAGATAATAGACTTAATGACAAACTAGTCTCATTTTACTTTGAATAGCATTATCAGCTTTATTCAGATATGTTTGTCTTTCATAACCCATAACAGACTTCATAGAACTCATGGTGTATTTATTTTCATTTATAACAGAATCATCAATTGTATTTCTTGATTTTACTCTTTCTCCACAAGCATTATTAAATTCACCTTCACCTTGTTAGTTCTTTTTTCTTTCTTCTGTTTATAAAAGACATCTTGGATTTTTAATTTTATCCAAGGTGAAACATAGCCTAATGTGGCATAACCTACAATCAGAATTTTTTATAATTTCCCATGCGTCATTCTGGACATTGATGAAAGCATAAAATTCTGAGCTACAGATTAATCCTATAGGACACCAGTTTTTACATCCTTTGCCTCTAGTTTGACCCCTGTTTATTGCTTTCTGATTACAATTTAGACAGTTTCCTGCTGACATAATAGCTATGTAATCTAAACTATATTTTCCAAGAACATTAATAAGGATATTAAGCTTAAATATACTATGCACTGAGGACTCGAAAACCTTGCTAATGCTACATTAATGTTAGTACATCACAGTGGTATTTATGAATACCTTAAATCCCTTGGAATTACAGTTGGCAGTTACTCAAGGTATAATAGTGAGAAAGTCACTGACCATCTGTCAGTGCAGCTGGGTGAGGATAACAAGTTCATATCAATGGGAAAACAAACTTAAAGCAATGGTTCATCACTGGTGACATTTCAGGAAAGGATTTGGTTAACTATACCAGTGTTAAAAGTCTAAAGATTTCCTCTGTGATACTTATATCTTTACTCTTTTACTCCGTTGCTGGTTAATAATCCTAGAATGTTCCTACTGTGCCAAATATTTTTCTATGCTTACCTTTCTAAGAGAGGAACACCTAAATATTCTCACAAGTATTGATTGATTGGTAGAGAATTTCTGGGTGGATATACTACATGAAGTATATTTGAAAACCTCAATTAAGGTTAACTCTCTGTTACTCACTTTCTGATTAAATGCCTTAATACTGACCTAAATGATTGACAAAAGGAGAGATAAGATATATGCAGTAAATTTTAATTTCAGTAAATTTTCTTTATCTCTGTATTATTCAAACAGCTTAAGTACTTTGTAATCTTTATGCTACATATTTTTATAATTATTTTGATTTCTAAATATATAAAAGTGCATTTAATGAGACAGAAAGTATTAGCAGGAGGAGAGATAAGAGAGATAATGAAACTAATTTGGTTCCTATAAATCATAGGAACTACAGGAATTGAAGTTACCATTGAGCATTAATTTCAACATTGCACTATTATGACTCAAAGTTAAAAGTCAGGTTTCAGATTCTTCTGTGTTCACATATCCAAAAATGGCTCTCATGTTCACACAGCTCATGCTGTACACTGGGGTTCTTGAATACACGCTGCTCTATTAAAACTCATACACTGGAATTTAGCTATGTAGTTTCAGGAAATTTACAATGAAAGACTGTTGTTTTCATTTACAAAATTAAAAAAATATTCTGAATTGTCAATAAGCGCTTGATATAATGTTTTGTGACATCCTTACATTGATAATTATCCAAAATGATTTTACATTTCCTTATTAGACATGATAATTTATTGTGTTTATTTTAAAGTATTTGTGATAAAACATATATTTAAACTGCATGTTAAAAGAATAAAATGGAATGCATTAAGCTCATTTTTATTTTTGTTTGTTTGCTATATATTTTCTCTAGAATGTGTAGCGAAATGCACATTAGTTTCTGTGGGAACGAATCTGGAAGGTAGCATTGAAGGAAGACTTGGAGTTGGATCATGGTTTACTACATCACACTTTTTGTCCTCTTGGCAGTTTCTATGGACCATGGAGCAAAATGTGGCTCAGACAGTGAATGAGTTGTTGAGGTTACCAGAGATGAGTGACTGTTAGAACGATGGGTATAGGAAAATGTCCACCAGAATTTTGTGATACATCACTTATTCCTCAAGTATCATATTGTTCTGATTGTATAGGTATCTTGTATTTTTTCAATGTCTGTTAACATTCTGAGTGATGCATTTGAGAAATTGGATTATATTATCTTTCTTGAAAGATGTTTAATCAGTGTTAAGCTTTATAATGGCAAGAATTTAAAATTACTGAAAATCATCTTGTTCCTCAAGTCTATAATATTTACAAGAGTTTATTTAGAAGTGAAATTAGTAAAAGTAGATGTGAACCAAAACTTCACAAAGATAAAATAACTCCAAAACAAAACTTTCAAATATATTTTTGTCCAAAGAAAAAATAATTTTATTGACTTATCTTGAGAGTCAGAAAGAACAGAGATAGAGACTAAGAGAAAAGAGAAAGAGAGATCTCTCATCAGTTGATTCACTCCCCAAATGCCCACGATTACTAGGGCTGGGACATATCCAAGTAATGAACCAGGAACGCAATTCAAGACTCATACATGTGTGGGTGGCAGGGACCCAACCTTTTGAGCCATCATTACTGCCAAAAAGGGTTTGCATTAGCAGAGAGGTGGAATCAAGTATGGAACTGGGAAAACCCAGACTGCTGAATATGGAATGCAAGTCTTCCAATAGACAACCTAAAAACAGACAACTCCAGCTTTCCAATAGACAACTCTGCGAAATATTGCCCCCTCCAAAAAAGGTGAGGAGAAGGGAAATTTATAATGATCCTAATTTTTATTTATTTATAAAAATATTTATTTAGTTAGTTGAAAGAGTTGCAGAGTGAAAGAGAGAAAGAAAGAGAGAGAGAGAGGTTGATTCCCTTGATGGCTGCAGCAGCTGGCCCTGGCCCAGGCCAAAGCCAGGAGTCAGGAGTTTCTTTAGGGTCTCCCATATGAGTGCAGGGGCCCAAATATTTAGGCCATTTTTTCCTGCTTTTCCCAAGCCATTAACAGGGAACTTGATTAGGAGTGGAGCAGCAAGGACAGAAACTGGCACCCATATGGGATGCCTGTGCCAAAACAGGCAGTGGCTTTACCTGCTAAACCACAACGAAGCTCTGATACTTGTTGTTTTAAGAAAATGTTTCTTTCACCTGTTTGAAAAGGAAAATCTTGATAATTTTATGACCTATGATCCAAATCCCATTCTCCAATTAATTGGAATATAGTTTTATTGTTTTTTTTTTAAGATTTTTTTTAACTTTTATTTAATGAATATAAATTTCCAAAGTACAGCTTATGGATTACAATGGCTTCCCCCCTATAACGTCCCTCCAACCCGCAACCCTCCCCTTTCCTACTCCCTCTCTCCTTCCATTCACATCATGATTCATTTTCGATTCTCTTTATATACAGAAGTTCAGTTTAGCATACATTAAGTAAAGATTTCAACAGTTTGCTCCCACACAGAAACATAAAGTGAAAAATACTGTTTGAGTACTAGTTATAGCATTAAATCTCAATGTACAGCACACTAAGGACAAAGATCCTACATGAGGAGTAAGTGCACAGTGACTCCTGTTGTTGACTTAACAAATTGACACTCTTGTTTATGGCATCAGTAATCACCCTAGGCTCTTGTCATGAGCTGCCAAGGCTATGGAAGCCCCCTGAGTTCACCGACCCTGATCATATTTAGACAAGGCCATGGTCAAAGTGGAAGTTCTCTCCTCCCTTCAGAGAAAGGTACCTCCTTCTTTGATGACCCGTTCTTTCCACTGGGATCTCACTCGAGGAGATCTTTCATTTAGGTTTTTTTTTTTCCCCCAGAGTGTCTTGGCTTTCCATGCCTGAAATACTCTCATGGGCTTTTCAGCCGGATCCGCATGCCTTAAAGGCTGATTCTGAGGCCAGAGTGCTGTTTAGGACATTTGCCATTCTATGAGTCTGCTGTGTATCCCACTTCCCATGTTGGATCGTTCTCTCCCTTTTTATTCTATCAGCTGGTATTTGCAGACACTATTCTTGTTTATGTTCCCTTTGGTTCTTAGGCCTATCATTATGATCAATTGTGAACAGAAATTGATCACTGGGACTAGTGAGATGGCATTGGTACATGCCACCTTGATGGGATTGAATTGGAATCCCCTGGTATGTTTTTAACTCTACCGTTTGAGGTACGTCAACTTGAGCATGTCCCGAATTGCACATCTCTTCCCTCTCTTCTTCCCACTCTTATATTTAACAGCGATCACTTTTCAGTTAGGTTTCAGCACTTAAGAAGAATTGTGTATTGATTACAGTATTCAACCAAAAGTATTAAGTAGAACAAGCAAAAAAAAAAAATACTAAGAGTGATAACATATTAAGTTGCTCATCAACAGTCAGGGTGAGGGCTGATCAAGTCACCGTTTCTCCTAGTGTTCATTTCACTTTAACAGGTTTCCTTTTTGGTGCTCAGTTAGTTGTCACTTATCAGGGAGAACAAGTGGTATTTGTCCCTTTGGGATTGGCTTATTTCACTCAGCATAATGTTTTCCAAATTCCTAACAGGGATCACTTTTCAGTTAAAATTTAAACACCTAAGAATAATTGTGTGTTAATTACAGAACCCAACCAATAATACTAGAACAAAAAAATATTAAAATGAATAAAGTATTACATCGTACATCAACCGTCAGGACAAGAACTGATCAAGTCACTGTTTCTCATAGTGTCCATTTCACTTCAACAAGTTATTTATTTATTTGAGAGGTATAGTTGCAAACAGTGAGAGAAAGAGACAGAGAGTGAAGCTTTCCATACACTGGTTCATTCCCTAAATGGCTGCAATAGCTGCAGCTGGGCCTATGCAAATCCAGGAACCAGGACCCTCTTCCAGGTCTTCTATCTGGGTGCAAGGGCCCAAGCACATGAGCCATCGTCCACTGCTTTCCCAGGCCATAGCAGGGAGCCCATGTTGGATGCTGGCATTGCAGGTGGAGGACTAACCTACTGTACCACGATGCCGGCCCCTACTTTTATTGTTTAATTACATTGTTAGAAAACCCAAATGTATCATCCTTTTAACAATAGGTTAAATATAAAATGTCTTTTTCTCTAATAAAAATAGAATTAAAGGTACTAATGCTTCCATAGGCACCACTTATTGTTTTAATATCTGGGATTTTAGTAAGAACAAAAATGTATCATACTCTCATTGCCAAAACTATTTTATTTATATTAATAACATAATTATATTAGCACATTATAATCCCCATTTTTTATTAATTTGTCCAAGGTAAAGTAAAAAGGAAAGCCTTTGAAATATATTTTCTATATATTGTGTCATTTTTTTCCTCTCATCTATCAATGAATATTCATATTTGTATTTTAAGCTACCTAAAGTACTTTACTGAATAAGAAAGGACATAAATAAATGTCTTTACTATTACCTTATTATTCTTCTATTTTATAAAATAACTAAAAACAGAGTATTAGATTCTGTGTTTTGCACAGTTAAGCCACCTTGTGCAATGCACTGGCTTTAGTCCCAGCTGCCCTATTTTCCATTCAGCTTCCTGCCAACGCACATGGGAAAGCAGCAGATCACCAAAACATGTGGGTCCTTGCTCCCCACATGAGAGACTCAGGTAGAGTTCCAAGTTCCTGGCTTTGGTCTGACCAAGTCCAGGCTGTAAAAGTTATTTAATTAGTGAACTAGTGGATGGAAAATCTTTATCTTTCTTTCTGTCTCCAGCACTTTGCCCAGAATTTAAATAAATAAAATGTTTTTTTAAAAATTACAGAGTATTATCACTACTATCCATGTTTTATATCACTTTTTTTTTTTTTTGACAGGCAGAGTGGACAGTGAGAGAGAGAGACAGAGAGAAAGGTCTTCCTTTTCTGTTGGTTCACCCTCCAATGGCCGCCGCGGCCGGCGCGCTGTGGCCGGTGCACCGCGCTGATCCGATGGCAGGAGCCAGGTACTTATCCTGGTCTCCCATGGGGTGCAGGGCCCAAGCACCTGGGCCATCCTCCACTGCACTCCCTGGCCACAGCAGAGAGCTGGCCTGGAAGAGGGGCAACTGGGACAGAATCCGGTGCCCCAACCGGGACTAGAACCTGGTGTGCCGGCGCCGCAAGGCGGAGGATTAGCCTAGTGAGCCGCGGCGCCGGCCTTTATATCGCTTTTAATGATTAAACAGAATTTGAGAAAAAAAGATTAATTTGTACATTGTATTTTTCAGAACTCCAAGAGACAGTTTTAGGAGTTTCAGAACAAAAATGCTTTCTGTGAAATGAAAAGTTAAATTATTTTAGGGACCACTTTATAATACTCTTATAGACTCGTTCTCCCTGTAAGACATCATGCAAAAAAAATTGTGCCTTATTAAAACTAGTTGACACTAGAGCAAAAAAGAACAAAGGAATTTCAGGCTACTATATTATGGCATCAATGCAATGCTGGCGATGTCCTCAGTTTAGGAACAAGATATTATCCACAACCGGTGAAAATTTGCTAGCATTGTCTTTATAATAGTCTTAATATATTGTTTATTCATTAAATTCAAAATTTTGTGGTTTATATTTGAGTCATAATTAGCTCATTAAAACTTAATCCACTTTTAATCTTTCAAGCATATATAACTTGCAAAATAGAATGTTTTACTACCCAGAGATTTGTATAACTAGAAAGTAATGCTACTCCACTCCTAGGGATGAAGTGAAAAGGGAAGAAAATCTCACACAAATCTGTGAAAGGAGGGAGTTGCAAAATATGGACTGCAGTATGGGAGATAGAGTTGAGAGTACATCTAGCATATTGCTTTTATTCTTTGCTGCTATGACAAAATACCTAAGACCAGGTGATTTATAAAGAAGAAAGCTGTACTTTGGCTACATGTTTGGTGCACACTCAAGATGGAGAGGGCACATGTAGATATGGACTTCTGTCTGGCAGAGTTTTCTATGTGGCTAAGGCGACCACAGGGCAAGAGATGGGGAACAGCAGGAGAGACAAACTGGCTTTCATAGCATTCCTTTAGCGATATTGTTGGAGAAAAATAAGCTCACTAAATCAAGGGCTCTAATTAACATTTCTTTTTCACTCAGGGATTAGAGTAATGCAGCCACAAGGAATGCTGACAGCCTGTGGAATCTGCAAGAGGCAAGAAAGAGCTCCATAAGGAGTGTGACAGCACAGACAGTTTGATTTCAAACTCTGTCTTCCAGAATTCTCAGAGAATAGATTTCAGTTCTAGAAAGCCACCTAGTTTGTGATAATGTGGTATAGCATCATTAGGAAAGCGATAGACATTCTCTATAAATTCTGCATTCAGAAACCAAACCTTTCTTCTTAAAATATGCCCATCATTGGCCTCAGCATGCTCAGCTCTTCCAGGATTCAATTGATTCAGTTTTGTTTACTGAACTACTGACAAGCTCTTCATCAGATTGTCAGGAGCATTCTCAGCAGATCAAAGCTTTCTCATATTCAACTCAGAGAATTTTCACTATTCTTGAAAAACCCCATGGTTTTCCGATTATCAGGAGCTCCTTCTAGGCAAAATGTCCATTTTTTTTTTTTTCTTCTTGTAGTTCTTTTTTTTTTTTTTCCTTTATTTTTTTTTATTATTTTTTTTAAACTTTTATTTAATGCATATAATTTTCCAAAGTACGACTTATGGATTACAATGGCTTCCCCCCCATACCGTTCCTCCCACCCACAACCCTCCCCTTTCCCACTCCCTCTCCCCTTCCATTCACATCATGATTCATTTTCGATTATCTTAATATACAGATCAGCTTAGTATACATTAAGTATGGATTTCAACAGTTTGCTCCCACACAGAAACATAAAGTGAAAAATAATAGATGATTTTTTTAAATGATGATGAAATCAGAGCAGACCTATTGTCATGTTTAATCCCAGTGAGAGTCAAGTTGGGAATTGATAATTTGTTAGAATGGCTCACATGCAGAAATCTACCAACAACAGATGCTGGCGAGGATGTGGGGAAAAAGGGACACTAACCCACTGTTGGTGGGAATGCAAGCTGGTCAAGCCACTATGGAAGTCAGTCTGGAGATTCCTCAGAAACCTGAATATAACCCTACCGTTCGACCCAGCCATCCCACTCCTTGGAATTTACCCAAAGGAATTTAAATTGGCAAACAAAAAAGCGGTCTGCACCCTAATGTTTATTGCAGCTCAATTCACAATAGCTAAGACCTGGAACCAACCTAAATGCCCATCAACGATAGACTGGATAAAGAAATTATGGGATATGTACTCTTTAGAATACTATACCGCAGTAAGAAACAACGAAATCCAGTCATTTGCAACAAAATGGAGGAATCTGGAACACATCATGCTGAGTGAAATAAGCCAGTCCCAAAGGGACAAATACCATATGTTCTCCCTGATCGGTGACGACTGACTGAACACCAAGAGGGAAACCTGTTGGAGTGAGGTGGACACTATGGGAAATGGTGGCTTGATCAGCATAGCCCTGACTGTTAATGAACAACTTAATACATTATCCCTCTTAGTAGTTTTTTTTTATCTGTTCTATTTAATATGACTGGTTTAGATCTGTAATTGATGCACAGTTATTCTTAAGTGTTGAAAATTAACTGAAATGTGATCCCTGTTGAACATGGTGGTGGGAATGGGAGAGGGAAGAGATGTATAATTTGGGACATGCTCAGGCTGACTTGCCCCAAGTGGTGGAGTTGGAAGCATACCAGGGGATTCCAATTCAATCCCATCGAGGTGGCATGTACCAATGCCATCTCACTGTTCCAGGTGATCAGTTTCAGTTCACAGTTGGTCATGGTGAAGGGACTGGGAGTCAAAGGGAACACATAGACAAGTCTAGTACCTGCTAACGCTAACCGATAGAATAAATAAAGGGGAGAGTGATCCAACATGGGAAGTGAGATACTCAGCAGACTCATAGAATGGCGGATGTCCTAAATAGCACTCTGGCCTCAGAATCAGCCCTAAAGGCATTCAGAGCTGGCTGAAAAGCTCATGAGAGTATTTCAGGCATGGAAAGCCAAGACACTCTGGCAAAAGATCTCTGTGAGTGAGATCTCAGTGGAAAGAACAGGTCTTCAAAGAAGGAGGTACCTTTCTCTGAAGGGAGGAGAGAACCTCCACTTTGACTATGACCTTGTCTAAACAAGATAAGAGTCGGAGAACTCAGAGGGCTTCCATAGCCTTGGAAACTCATGACTGGAGCATAGGGAGATTACTGATGCCATAGACAGGAGTGTCAATTTGTAAAGTCAACAACAGGAGTCACTGTGCACTTACTCCTCATGTAGGATCTCTGTCCTTAATGTGCTGTACATTGAGATTTAATGCTATAACGAGTACTCAAACAATATATTTCACTTTGTGTTTCTATGGGGGTGCAAACTGTTGAAATCCTTACTTAATGCATACTAAACTGATCCTCTGTAAAAAAAAAAAAAAAAAAAAAAAGAAAATGTCCATTTTTTGAATTCCATTTTGGAGTATTTACACTGCATCCATTCTTTGTAATTCTAAGAGCATCTGTTCTGGCTTGAATAAGCAGCAGACCCTGAAACAAAGATATATGTGGGTATGATTTATTCAGAAAGTGGTCCCAAAAGAAACTAATAAAGAAATGGAAGAAGCGCACCAGGGAAAGAAAAGAACCTAAAGGAGTGTGATTGTATCCCAATGTTCTACTGAGGAAGTATTCCTAATAGTGGGATATTGGTGTGCAATATATCTTGCCATTATTCCATGGCAGCCAAGGAGCCGAGCTCATGAGTCCCACAAATACCAATTATTTCTGGGTTTCTATAGCAGCAAATAAAGAGATGCCATTAGCCCTTCCAAAGGCCCAGAAAGTTCTTTGAAGACGAGCTGCAGGTACAGGCCACTGGAAGAAACTGCAAATCAAAGCAGAGCACTCACATCATCCACTACACAGGACTTCATGCTTGCAGGCTCTTCTGAGCTCAGCTGTCTCCCAGATGCTGCCCTGAAATCCACCTTACCAACTGATAACAGTCACAAAAGTTGATGTATGACTCTGGGGGTTATAAAAAGCTTCCAGTCTCAGTTGTGAGCAAGTTTGGATCCTAATTAGATGTACATTTCAAAATATTCTCATGGAAATTTTGTTTCTTTTTGATTATACATATTTTTTCTATTGAAGCATTTTATATTTGTGCCTTACCTGCTTCATGTTGATACTCAATAAGAATTTTCTTTGAAGGACT
This sequence comes from Oryctolagus cuniculus, assembly GCF_051225735.1. NCBI lineage: Eukaryota > Metazoa > Chordata > Mammalia > Lagomorpha > Leporidae > Oryctolagus > Oryctolagus cuniculus. The sequence continues at coordinate 46,849,512 of NC_142869.1, read as the reverse complement.
TACTTCCTATAACTTACCTTTTCATACTATCAAGGGATTAGGAATATCTTATAGAATATAAAAATGTTTATTTTTTTTAAAAAATTTCATGTAAATTTTTTACTTTCTCATATAGCTACACATGCTTTCTGTTTTTTTTTTTTCTTAAACATGATTATTGATTTTAGTTCTAAAAGGAATAATTATTTTTCTTGGAAAAAGTGCCAAACTTACCCCAATTACTATAAGATAATTAATGAGATATTTGATAACTAGTATTTGTCAGATAGTTCCAGGACTCCCTGCACACACCAAAATGCTGGGATTCTCAAATCCTTTCTAGAAAATGACAGTATTTGCATTTAAGCTATGCATATCTACCTTTATACTTTAAATCATCTCTGGATTGCTTTTAATATCCAATACAATATAAATGCTATGTAAATATTTATTACACATTATTGTTTAGGGAATGATAAGAAAAAAAGTCTGTATATCTTCAGATTGGATGCAATTTTTAAAAAATGTTTTTCATGCGCTGTTGGTTAAACTCATGCATGTGGAACCAGCGAATAACAGAAGGCCAACTGTATGTGATCCAGCAATGACTTAGTCATGAAACGTGATTTTGTATGGCAAAAGTCCAGAGCCTGGGCATAGAGCATTTTTCTCAAATAATATTCAACAATTTCCCTAGTTCCAAAGCATATATTTTAACATTTGCTTAACAAAATTATACACTTGATTCTAGCCATAAGGCTGAGAAGTGATTGTGTAACAAACTTTAAATGATTTTTGCTTTGTTGCTAATTTTTTGAAATAATAATCACTATAAATAATCTATTATCTATTATAGCCTATACCCATTATATATTCAGTATATCAATTATTGACATATAAAATCAATTAACAACTTAAATTATGAGAGGAAAAATTAGTTAACTTGATTTATCTGCAGCAAATTCCAGGGATTATTAGCTGTCTGTCCTTGTGTAACTTACTCTACATCTGTTGCTTTAATATCCTGACTTGAAAGTAGAGATGGTAAAGTATCTGTCCAAAAAGACTTCATTATACTTAAGTGTATATTTTTTCATAAGGTACCTGAACAGAGCCTTAGACATAACATTTAACAAATGTTTAATTTATATTAGAAGTCAATTTCATTGCCCAGATAGACAAGACATTACCTAACCATGTTAATGAATATAATGCTCTGTATTAAATAAAATTAAACATAAAAATTTAGTAGTATGATATTTTTCATATTTGAAATTCTTACTCTATTTTAATTGAATTTTTGAATTTTCTTTCTGCAGTAATTAAAGAACCAGAATTAAAATATTGACGTGGATATAGCCACGATAGTGTATATTTTTTCTCACTTTAAGTATCCCGCCCATTTTGCTCTTTAGTAGTCACCCAGCTTCTCTCCCATCCCCAACCCATTGCTTAATGCCTGGCCTTGACTGATTTTCTCTCCAAATTTGTATAATACTGTCATGAACAATGCTAAACAATTAGCATGATGGAACCTTGGAGATCATTTTTTTTTTCACTAGGTATCATCCCCTAGAGACTCACTTGAATTTTTTCCTATATCAATAATCTGCTTCTATTTATTGCTGAGTAGAATTTAAATGTACAGATGTGCCACATTTTCTTTATTCACTCAAGGAAGTCTGGGTTGTATCCAGTTTTTATTTATTACTAAAATTTTTATATATGGCTTTATGTATGAATTTGCTCTCATTTCTCTTCCTTATTTCTTATTAAATATTGTTTTTAACATATGCACAAATGTTAGTACATATTTGGAGGATGCCATGTGATATTTTGAAGCATTTATACACTGCATAATAATAATAATATAATAATAATAATAACAATAATCTATCTCCTTAAACGTGATATTTCTATATAGTTAAAACATTCAAAATCCCATCTTTTAGGTTTTTTTGTTTGTTTGTTTTTAAGAAAGAAATATACAGAGGATGTGTTGTGATACAGTTGGTTATGCCACTGCGTGAGATACCCTCAACCTGAATTGGAGTGCCTGGGATCCAGTGCTGGTTACTTTGTTTTAGAACCAGTTTTCTGTTAATGTACTTGAGAGGCAACAGATGATGTTCAAGTACTTGATTTCCTGCCACCTATGTGGGGAAACTGGATGGAGTTCCAGGCTCCTGACTTTACCCTGGCCCATTCCTGGTTGTTGCAGGCTTTTAGGTATTGATGGAAGACTCTCTCTCTCCTTGTCACTCTGCCCTTCAAATGTTTTTTTTTTTTTTTTTAATGAGAGATATGTAGTACATCAACATTATTTGTAAGTGTTATTTAATAATGACCAACAGTAGTGCTATTGCTGGTTCTTAATGTCTGCTATTAGATTTTCTTTTTTCTAAAACATGTGAATGCTTTTCAGAGTGGCTGTACCATTCTACATTCCTATCAACATTGAATGATCTTGTTTCTCCTCATCATCATTGGTATTTGATATTGTCTCTATTTGTTTAGGCATCTGATGGCTGTTTTAGTAAAATCTCATTTTGCTTTTAATTTGAATGGTTTAGCAATCAGTGTTGTAGAAAACCTCATGTGCTTATTTGCCATCTGGACTTCCTCTTCCATAAATGTCTCTTCATCTCATTTAACAATTTTGTATTTGGATTATTATTTTTATTACAATGGCCAAGGGTTAGGCCAGGCTGAAGCAAGGAGCCAAGTTTATTTTTTTATTAGTATTATTTATTTATTTGACAAATGGAGTTAGACAGTCAGGGAGAGAGACAGAGAAAAAGGTCTTCCTTCCATTGGTTCACTTCCCAAATGGCCGCTACGGCTGGAGGTAAGCCGATCTGAAGCCAGGAGCCAGGTGCTTCTTCTTGGTCTCCCACACAAATACAGGCGCCTAAGCACTTGGGCCATCCTCCACTGCCTTCCCGGGCCACAGCAGAGAGCTGGACTGGAAGAGGAGCAACTGGGACTAGAACCCAGTGCCCTTATGGGATGCCGGCGCCACAGGAGGAGGATTAATCAAGTGAGCCACAGCACTGGCCCCAGAATTATTTTTAATATTGACTTTTGATGGCTAGCACTGCGGCTCAGTAGGCTAATCCTCCGCCTGAGGTGCCGGCACACCAGGTTCTAGTCCCGGTTGGGGCGCCGGATTCTGTCCGGTTGCCCCTCTTCCAGGCCAGCTCTCTGCTGTGGCCAAGGAGTGCAGTGGAGGATGGCCCAAGTGCTTGGGCCCTGCACCCCATTGGGCCCTGCACCCCATGGGAGACCAGGAGAAGCACCTGGCTCCTGGCTTCGCATGAGCATGGTGCACTGGCCTCAACGCGCTTGCCGCAGCGGGGCCACTGGGGGGGGGGGGTGAACCAACGGATAAGGAAGACCTTTCTCTCTGTTTCTCACTGCCCACTCTGCCTGTCCAAAAAAAAAAAAAAAAAAAGACAAAAAAAATTGACTTTTGAGAGTTTCATATGATACAAATACAAATTTTTAGTCAGATATATAGTTTGAATGTTTTTCAAGCATGTATATTTCCTTTTTTTAAACTTTTATTTAATGAATATAAATTTCCAAAGTACAGCTTATGGATTACAATGGCTTCCCCCCCATAACGTCCCTCCCACCCACAACCCTCCACTTTCCCATTGCCTCTCCCCTTCCATTCACATCAAGATTCATTTTTGATTATCTTAATATACAGAAGATCAGCTTAGTATACATTAAGTAAGGATGTCAACAGTTTTCTCCCACACAGAAACGTAAAGTGAAAAATAATAGATGATTTTTTTATGATGATGAAATCAGATCAGACCTATTGTCATGTTTAATCCCAGTGAGAGTCAAGTTGGGAGTTGCTAATTTCTTTTTTTTTTTTTTTTTTTTTTTACAGAGGATCAGTTTAGTATGCATTAAGTAAAGATTTCAACAGTTTGCACCCCCATAGAAACACAAAGTGAAATATATTGTTTGAGTACTCGTTATAGCATTAAATCTCAATGCACAGCACATTAAGGACCGAGATCCTACATGAGGAGTAAGTGCACAGTGACTCCTGTTGTTGACTTTACCAATTGACACTCCTGTCTATGGCATCAGTAATCTCCCTAGGCTCCAGTCATGAGTTTCCAAGGCTATGGGAGCCCTCTGATTTCTCCGATTCTTATCTTGTTTAGACAAGGTCATAGTCAAAGTGGAGGTTCTCTCCTCCCTTCAGAGAAAGGTACCTCCTTCTTTGAAGACCTGTTCTTTCCACTGGGATCTCACTCGCAGAGATCTTTTGCCAGAGTGTCTTGGCTTTCCATGCCTGATATACTCTCATGGGCTTTTCAGCCAGATCCGAATGCCTTTAGGGCTGATTCTGAGGCCAGAGTGCTATTTAGGACATCTGCCATTCTATGAATCTGCTGAGTATCTCACTTCCCATGTTGGATCACTCTCCCCTTTATTTATTCTACCGGTTAGTGTTAGCAGGTACTAGACTTGTTTATGTGCTCCCTTTGACTCTTAGTCCTTTCACTATGATCAATTGTGAACTGAAATTGATCACTTGGAATAGTGAGATGGCATTGGTACATGTCACCTTGATGGGATTGAATTGGAATCCCCTGGTATGTTTCTAACTCTACCATTTGGGGCAAGTCAGCTTGAGCATGTCCCAAATTATATTTCCTTTTTTAAAGATTTATTTTTATATTTATTTGGCAGAGCTGCAGAGAGAGAGAGAGAGGCAGAAAGAACACAGGGAGAGATGAGAGAGAGAGATCCATCAGCTGGTTTTCTACCCAAATGGTCGTAACAGCTAGTGCTGAGCCAGGCGAAAACCAGGAGCTAGGACCTTCTTCTGGGTCTCCCATATGAGTGCAAGGGCCCAAGAACTTGCTCCAGTGTTTCCTTTTTATCTTTTTAACAAGTTCTTTTAAAAAGAATAGTTAAAAATTTAATGACGTTCAATTTTACAAATTGTTCCCTTTTTAAATCTTGGGCCATCCTCCACTGCACTCCCTGGCCACAGCAGAGAGCTGGCCTGGAAGAGGGGCAACCGGGACAGAATCCGGCACCCAGACTGGGACTAGAACCTTCTGTGCCTGTGCCACAAGGTGGAGGATTAGCCTATTGAGCCACGGTGCCAGCCAGGTTTATATTTTTCTTACACAAGTCCAATTGCTCCAACACCATTGGTTAAAAAGGTTATTTTTTTTTTCTGTTTATATTCTTGTGTACCTTTGTTAAAAATTGTTTTGCATTTTGTCTCTTTATGGATACTTTGTTCTGTTCTGTTGATCTGTTAATATATTTGCCAATACCTCAGTCCTGGATACTGTAGCTAGGTAATTGAGAAATTGAATAGACTGTTTCCTCCCATTTTTTTTCTTCTTTCTAAGGTTGTTTTAGCTTCCTAATACCTTTTCCTTTAATAATAAATTTTAGAATAATATTTTATATATAAAACTTCTTACTAGTATATAAATAGAATTTTTGTAAACTTGAATACCAGTTTGAGGAGAATTGATGTCTAGAAAATGTTGATTATTCTAATCTATGTGCAAGGAGTGTTTCTCCATTAATTTTGAAACTCTAATTGCTTTCATCAAGGTCCCAAATATATTTTGTTAGATTTAAATCTAAATATTTCAATTATTTTGAACAAATAAAAATGGTATTAAAATGGCATTAAATTTTTAATTTCCCTATCCACTACACTTTAATTTGTCTATCTTGCTTATTACTAGTATATAAATGCAATTAATTTTTTAATATTTATCTTAAGTCCTATGACCTTTCTGAACTTCTTTACTATGTTTAAAAGTTTCAGGGTGTTTTGTGGATTACTTGGGATTTTTTCAATATGGACAATTATATCACCTGTAAGTAGGGATGTTTTATTTCTTACTTTATAATCTACATGCCATTTTATTCCTCTTTTGCCTATTGTATATGTTAGAATTTCTAGTACCATTTTGAGTGAGTGTGATAACAGACATAGATGTCTTATTCCTGACCTTGTCGGGAAAGAAACTTCATATTAGCTGTAGGATTTTTTGTAAATGCTCTTTATCAGCCTGAAGAAATTGCCTTCCATTCACACTTTACTGAGAGAGATTTCATTATGAGTTGATAATGGATATTTGTAAAATATTTTCAGCATTGATTGATATGATAATTTTTTATTTGTTCTTGTTTTTTTCTGTAATGATAGAAGATCACATTGATTGATTTCCTAATTTTGGTCCAATCTTACATCCCTGCAATAAAATTTACTTTGTCATGATTTACAAATCTTTTTATATATTGTTGAATTCTACATGCTAACATTTTGTTAAAGTATTTTTGTCCTCTATATTCAAGAAACTATTGATCTGCATTCTTTTCTTCACATTGTATGATGTTTTGAGGTAGAGTATTTTATAAATGTCAACTAAATAATGCTATGTGTTTCCATGTACTCGCCAACTGTATATGCTTGCGGAAGTTTGAGAGAGTCATTTTGTCTCTATATAAATTGTGAATTTGTCCATCTGTTCTTTCAAATCTCTGTTTTTATTTCACATGTTTTCACGTCTACTGCTTGATACAATGCTTTTTTACAGAACTTACTTTTTTTTTTAATCTCTAACCGATGTCCCCCTCTGTTAGAATACTCTTCTCTTACATCTACTTTATTTCACTTTAATATATAGTATACACATTCTATGATTGCTGGCCTGATATTTTGTCCATAATTTACATTCCTTGCACCTAAACAGACATATTCGAAATAAATTTCTTGTTGGAAGCATATACTTATGTCATGCCTCTGTCCATTCTTTCTTTTTGCATTTTAATTGATATTTTCTGGTTACTTATATTTATCTAAGTAATTATTTTGTTGTAATCAAGTCTAGCATTTTACTTTTTCCCATTTTTCTCTTTTCCTCATATCTCTCTGTTTGTTATATGGGTATTATTCATATTTCCCTTTCATTTATCTATAGTGTTACTGAATGCATCTCTTTGTATATAATTTTAGTGGTGTTTTAGGTATTAAATTACAGGTACATTAATTATAGTAAGTCACTAATGTCATCGTTTTACCACATTGGTAAATCTTGCTCACTTTGTGTATCTTTATCTATCTCCAATTATACTGTAGTTTCTTTTAAATATTTCCTCTACAAACATTTAGAGCCACCATGTAGAAATATTCTGCCCAACTTTGGAAATTTTCAGCTATTATTTCTTTGAGTTATTTTTCTAACAGTCTATTTCTTCTCTGTTTTCAGAAGTGCAGTGTCAGACATCTCAAAACTTTTGTGATAGTCCTAACAGTCAATGCGGTTCTGTTCATTTTTCTACATATTTTTCTCTCTGTTACCTGGCTTGAGTGACTGCTATTGCTTATTTTCAGTTACTGTATTTCTTCTGTTTTGTTCATTCTGATGTTGAGCTATCCATCAGATTTTTCTAAGTTATTCCATTTTTCTGGGTTTAAATTGACAGTAAGTTCTTCTTTCTATAAGTTTCTATTTCTTTGATGAGATGTAACATTTTCCATTTTTTCAACTTTATAATTTCAAAATTGATTTTTCAAATCTTCAGATGATTCTAACAGAGTGCTTCAAAAAGTTCGTGAAAAATATAATTAAAAGGTATTTATTTTGGTGAAAAATAATGAAGATTCAATACATAGTTTTCTTATATTATGCATTTCTATAAATGTTTTTAAAGAAATTTCACATCTTTCATATAAGTATTCATGGCTTTAATTGTCTTGGTTCATTCCATTTGAGATCTTCCTTATTGTGTGATGAGTAACTTGATTGGTAATTAGACAAGTTGTGTTTTATAATGTAAGTTTCTGTATCTGGTTTCAACCCTCTGTGGTTACTGGTTTCCTGCACTAGGACTGAAAACTGAAACAGGGGAAAGGATGAGCATAATCTTTTATTACCAACTGGAAATAAAATTAAGATTTCCCACGTTACCTCAACTGACATTAAGGTTGAGACTCTAATCCTTGTTAATGCTGTGTAGAGGTGAGAGTTTGAGTTCCACATCAAACTTCCAGTGATATTTCTTTGGTTATAAGGAATGAGTATGACTCATTATTTTTTCCTGTGTAGTTTCTACATACACCAGGTAGAGGGCAGGAGTCACTTTATTGCTAGCTACTGGTAAATATAACAGCACAATAATAGACATTTGAACAATTGAAAGGGAGGGAATCTTCCCAAACACCTTCTATTATGCCAGTATAACCTTAGAAAGAGAACTATATACCAATTTCTTTGATAAACATAGATGCAAAAATCCTCAAAAATACTAGCTAATCAAATCCAAAAATACATCAAAATATCATTCACCTGGACCAAGGGGGATTTATCCCTGGTATGAAGGGATGGTGCAAATCCATGAATTTGATAAAATCACTTTAATAAACTGAAGAATGAAAACCTTATGAATATCTCAATAGATGCAGAAAAAATATTAAGCAAAATACAACATTCTTTCATGATGAAATCCTTTATAAAATTGGGTATAGAAGGAACATTCTTTAACACAATCATGGCAATTTATGACAAATCCACAGCCAACATCATATTGAATGGGGAAAAGTTGGACACATTCCTACTATGGTCTCACTGCTGCTATTCAGTATAGTCCTGGAAGATTTAGCTAGAGTCATTAGGTAAGAAAAAATCAAAGGGAAACAAATTGTGAAGGAGAAGTCAAACTATCCCTGTTTGCAGATGACATGATTCAATATATAGTAGATCCAAAAGACTCCACTAAGAGACTTGGCAATAATAAAAGAGTTTGGTAAAATGGCAGGATATGAAATCAACATACAAAAATCAATAGCCTTTGTACATCTAGACAATGCCACAGGTGAGAGATAACTTCTAATTTTAAAGTTAATCCCATTCACAATGACTACAAAAAAATTAAATACCTTGGGATAAACTTAATCAACAATGTCAAAGATTTCTATGATGGAAATTATAAAACATTAAAGAACAAAATAGAAGAAGATACAAAAACATTGAAACATCTTCCATGGTCATGGATTAGAAGAATAAATGTCATCAAAATGTCCATACTACCTAAAGCAATTTACAAATTCAAAGTGACCCCAATCAAAATATCAACAACACTCTTTTCAGATCTATAAAATATGGTAAAATTCATATGGAAACACAGGAGACCCAAAATACTTAAAGCAATATTACACAACAAAAATGAAGAAAGAGGCATCCTAACACCAGATTTTAAGGCATACTACAGGGCAGTTATAATCAAAACAGCCTGATATTGGCATAAAAGCAGATGTGTAGACCAATGAAATATTATAGGGATTTCAGAAATTAATCTACACATCTACAACAAACATCTTTGACAAAGGAGCTAAAATCAATCCCTGGAGCAAGTACAGTCTCTTCAACAAATGTTGCTGGAAAAACTGGAGCCTTTTTCTTTCTCTAAAAGAAGTGGGGTACACTGGATGATTTCAGGGTTTTGGATAGTGGAAGCTTATGTTGGTGTTTTATATCTCAAACAGTAGGCATTTATTATAGAGACAGAGACATTCCATAGCTAATTGTGCAGTCTGGTAGAGATTTAAAACAAAACTTGTCAGTTTCATAATATTTATGGTATTCTGTAGTCATCAACTTTTCTTCCAACTCCTCTATAGTCCCTATTTCCTTAGTCATCTTATATGCAACTCTTTCCCAGAACAACAAAATTTTCTTTAGCGCTACTATACTTGTGTTTAGTCAGGTTATGTAAAATAAATTCATACACATGGAAATATTATTAATGCTGAATACAAAAAATTGTCATATCTGCCATGTTAAGGCAGTATAGGTTTGCTATCACTAATCATAGTTCCTGGAGAATGGGTCCTAGTTAAATCTTGAGTCAAATATTATTTGCATGATCTTGGACAAGTCACTTTACACCCTGCACCATAATTTCCTCAACTTTGTAAAGGGGATAACCCTGATCTTTAACAGAAATGTTGTGAAGCTGACATGAGTGAGCTCAAATGTGTAAACAGTATAAGAACCCTTCAAACATTTCATGGAAAGGTTTTTTGAAAAATATACATGGGGGATGAGCACTGTGGTGTAGTGGGTTAAGCTATCACCTGCAGTGCCTACATCACAGCTGCTCCACTTCTGATCCAGCTCCCTACTAATGCACCTGGGAAAGCAATGGAAGATGGCCCAAATGCTTGGGCCCTTGCACCCATGTGAGAGGCTCAGATGAAGCTCCTGGCTTCTGAATTTGGCCTTGCCTTGGCAGCCATTAGTGGAGTGAACCACCAGTTGGAAGATCTCCCTCTCTCTCTACCTCTGTCTTTCCTCCATACTCTATCAAATAAATAAATAAATCTTATTTTAAAAAATTCATGAAGTCAAAATGTTTCCACCAAAAAACTTATACTTTAATTCTATTTTTCAAAAATATTTTAACATTTCTTCATATATGTAAGTACACATTTGCCGTTAAGCACTAGTATTCATGGTGGACAGCCATTTAAAAAAGATATATTGAATAGTTAGAGATAAACCAAGAGTATCTTTTGTTAAGAACTTCCAGGTACAAAAGGATATTTCTTGGTGAAAACTGAGAGAAAAGACTAAAGTCTGTGTGTGTGTGTGTGTGTGTGTGTGTGTGTCTATGTGTATAAGACCCAAAAAGCATGGTTATTAGAAGAAACAATAGACAAATGGGCTTATTTCAACCCAAGAAATTTCTAAACAGCAAAGGGAAGAATAAATAAAGTAAAAAGACTACAGCTAGATGGAAGGATATATTTGCAAAACTATACAGCTATTGATGCATTAATATCCAGAATATCAAATGCTAAAGAAATTCTACAACAAACCAAAGCATCTAGTTAAAAAATGTTTATGAACAGATATATTTTTCAGAACAATAAAAAAATAGTCAACACATGGAAAACTGCTTAGGAACATTAGCCATCAGGGAAATGCAAATAAAAGTCACAATATGGTATCATCTTATTCCCATTAGAACTGCTATTATTCAAACATCAAGAAATTACAAATGATGGTGAAGTTATTTAGAAAAGATTCCCAAATACTCTATCGGTAGGAATGCCAATTTGTACAACCATTATGTAGAACAATATGGAGAGTATTGAAAAAACTAAAATTAGATCTACAAAATGACCCACTTATCCCACTTCTGTGAATATATCCACAGCAAATGAAATCAGCACATGAAAGATATATCTGAACTGCTGTGTTTATTGTAGCCCAATTCATAGTAGCAAAAATATGGAATCAACCTACATATCCATCAACTAATGGCTGCATAAATAAAATGTGGTATAATTATGAATGATGAGCTATTCCTCAGCTTTCTTCCTGGTCTCCCATGGCACTTGGGCCATCCTCCACTGCTCTCCCAGGCCACAGCAGAGAGCTGGGCTGGAAGAGGAGCAACCAGGACTAGATTCCGGCACCCATATGGGATGCAGGCATTGCAGGTGGAGGGTTAACCATGTGAACCACGGCGCCAGCCTCAGTAAAACTGTATTTTAATATAGCAATTCCTTAAGATACTAAATAGTTTTAAATGTTCTAACAAAAGCATAGCATTATATGTCAATTCTTTAAGATGGTAATAAGTTTGGAATGAGTGATTTAGTCATCTTTACTAAGTCTAAATGCCCACATGTGCCAACATTTTATTGGAGGACAAGGGGGAGAACCCAAGTGCAATTTCTTATGGAGGTGGAGTGGGCAGTATCTAAAGAAAGGGCATTATGAACAAAACCTGTTCACTTCAGATGTAATTAACCTCCCTGTGCCATCTGCATTATTAATGTGATGGGATTATTATATTGCCCTAATGTATCTGAATTTCTATTAATGTCTTCTCCACTAAATAAATAAAAGCCACTGAGTAAGAGATGACATTTACTTTAACTATTCATTATGGATTTTTTTAAAGCTGTGGTAGTTTGTTAAATACAAAGTGTTAAATGAATGCTATTTCATGAGAGGCCTTGAACATAATTATACCAAATGTCATTGTCTTATTTATTAAAAGGATTTGAAAAATTTCTCAGCAAAAAGTTGACTGGTTGAACTGTTATGATATTTAAAGTACTACTTAATTCAAAATTATTTTTAAAAAGTATTAGAAGGGCAATACACTTGGTTTAAATTTGGAATCATTTTGGATGATATATGAAGGACCTGGAATGTATAGAATGTATTTCTATGTAGTATTTTGTAAATCATCTTGTTGATAGATAGTTTTGGACATACTATAGGTTAAATTAGAATAAAGATATTTTTGCATTTTGGTAAGTGTGATACAATATCTAAAGCCACACCTTTAATAAAACATCATTCTTAGATGTTCTGTTATTTGAAAATTTGAGATACTAGAGATTTTTTTTAACTTTTATTTAATGAATATAAATTTCCAAAGTACGATCTATGGATTACAATGGCTTCCCCCACATACCGTCCCTCCCACCCACAACCCTCCCCTTTCCCATTCCCTCTCCCCTCCATTCACATCAAGATTCATTTTCGATTATCTTAATATACAGAAGATCAGCTTAGTATACATTAAGTAAGGATTTCAACAGTTTGCTCTCACACAGAAACATAAAGTGAAAAATAATAGATGATTTTTTTAAATGATGATGAAATCAGATCAGACCTATTGTCATGTTTAATCCCAGTGAGAGTCAAGTTGGGAGTTGATAATTTCTTTTTTTTTTTTTTTTTTTTTACAGAGGATCAGTTTAGTATACATTAAGTAAAGATTTCAACAGTTTGCACCCCCATAGAAACACAAAGTGAAATATATTGTTTGAGTACTCGTTATAGCATTAAATCTCAATGCACAGCACATTAAGGACAGAGATCCTACATGAGGAGTAAGTGCACAGTGACTCCTGTTGTTGACTTTACCAATTGACACTCCTGTCTATGGCATCAGTAATCTCCCTAGGCTCCAGTCATGAGTTTCCAAGGCTATGGAAGCCCTCTGATTTCTCCGATTCTTATCTTGTTTAGACAAGGTCATAGTCAAAGTGGAGGTTCTCTCCTCCCTTCAGAGAAAGGTACCTCCTTCTTTGAAGACCTGTTCTTTCCACTGGGATCTCACTCGCAGAGATCTTTTGCCAGAGTGTCTTGGCTTTCCATGCCTCAAATACTCTCATGGGCTTTTCAGCCAGATCCGAATGCCTTTAGGGCTGATTCTGAGGCCAGAGTGCTACTTAGGACATCTGCCATTCTATGAGATTTTTAAATCTATAAACCTTCATATTATTTATCAGGTATAGTAATATAAATATGAACTTACTTAAAATGTTAAAATGAATATGTAAGTCCATTTAACTATATTGTTTTAAAATATATTCTTAAGAAAAGTTCCTTCATTATTATGTTTTGTTGAGAAAAATTTAATTTGACTTCCCTAATAGTATTTCAAATGTTCATTTCAGAATTAATGTTCATATATTTCTGAATATAAAAATTATAGTTAATATTTTCCTTTGTTACAAAACAAATAAAATGCATATTTTATTTGTATTGCTATGTTGTTATATTCTCTGGTTTTAAGCTTAACATTCCCATTAACTCACTTATATTTTTCAAGATAATTTCAAACATGAGTTTTAAAATATAGTTATATACTGTACTGAACATAATTAAACCATGACAAAGTTTTAGGCTGGTGGACTAAGTTCTGTGATCTAGTAAATGCCTACAGCATAGTGACTATAGTTAATAATATGTCCTATATGGATGCATCTAAATAGCTAAAATAATGAATTTTATTGTTCTTTGCTTCCTATTTACTTAAAAACCAGGTAGACAGAGAAAGAGCTCCCTTCCCCTGGTTTACTCCCTAAATGCTCATAACGCTGAGGCTTGGCCAGCCCAAGGTCTCCCTTGTGGGTGACCTGAACCCATTTACATGAGCCATCACCACTGCCTCCAAGGGTCTGCATTAGCAGGAAGTTGGAATCAGAATCTGGAGGCTGATTTTAAACCCAGGTATTCTGATAGGAGTTCTAGGTGTCCACTGCTAGGCTAAATACTTGCTCCAAGTGTTTAAAATATTCTTACCACAAAAAAAAAAAAGTATTGAAGGCCATGTGGATATTAATTAGCCAGATTTGATCACTCTATATTGTATCCATGCATCATAACATTGTTAAACCACCTAGGTTTTGAGTCTTCTTGGAGAGTGGTAATGAAAACCTTCACCTGAAGTAGTTGCCAAAATAATTTATGTGCAGTAAATAAGGAGAACACAGGGACTCATTTCCAAAGCCATGCTTTCCCAAGCAAACCCAGAATGGGTAGGTATTAAGGGAAATGAACATGGAAGAGAGGAGTACTTGTGAACGCATAAAGGATTGGGCACTTGGTAACACAGTCATAGTTTAGAGGCATTCTCACATATATTATTGAATAAGGCTTAATCTCATTTGGGGTGAGAGCTTAGTGTTAAAATTAGAAAAGTTCAGTCAATGACATTTGCATATGTTCAGTTGTCCTGGTTGTGGTTCTTGACTGATTCCAGCTAAACTCTCAGGTCGGTTGCAACCCATTTCCTGGGTTGAAGTCACCTGTTTCCTCCAAAAGATGACTTTTGATGAAATTTTATTCTTTTCTCTGGCCACTCAAAGGGAGCAGTTTCTCAGAATTTGTTATGTGAGTTACAATATCAATTTTTATCCCAAAATTATGTTAAGCCTTATAAAATTTAAGAAGATATGTATTTGAAGAAAGTTTATATTCGAAGTGTATTCCCTGAAAGAGGAAAAACAGCAAGGTGATCAGTTAATTAGCTTATTCCAATTTTTGTTATGAACATATTCAGCTCTCTAGCTGAATCTTTTAATTTAGCTTCTTTAGGTCTTTAATAAGGGGTTTCTGATCAGAGTTGCACAGACAGAGGGAGTGACAGACAGATCAATCTATCATTCGTGAGTCAAGCTATAGCCAGGAGTCAGGAGCTTCTTCCAGATCCCCTACGTGGTTTGCAGGGGCCCAAGAACTTGATCCATTTTCTGCTGCTTTCCCAGGCTTTCATCAGAGAACTGAATTGAAAGTGGAGCAGCTAGGATATGAATTGGTGCCCATCTGGGATGCTAGCTTTGCAAGTGGCAGCTTTACACGTCATGCCCCAATGACATACTTTAAATTTGCTTTATAATCAAAAGAATAAACCTCCACTAAATAAAGAATTCAACAAGTAGTAAGTATAAAGACCACTGTTCCTCAGGAGAATAGACAAGGGCTATAAAGAATAATCAAATCTCAAGATGTCAATAACACTCATATACATGGCATTTTTCTACTCTATGTATTAGTTTCCACAAATTACAGAAAGTATATAATATTATTTTAGGGACTAGCTTATTTCAGTAAGGGTTATAGTCCCCAATTTTATCCATTTTGTTGCAGAATACAGTATTTCATACTTTTTTGTGGCTGAGTAGCATTCCATCTTGTATATATACCACAGCCCGTTCCTATTTATCCTTTTTTCATCTTGGAAATTATTAATTTAAAACATAAGCAATGGGTAATGCTGGTGTAATTGAACAATACTGATCTCTGCTCAAAATTTGGAAATGAATTATCAAAGACAAAAGCAGAGCTCTATTTATTTCAAAACGTGGTGCAAATGTAGAATATGTGACTAATGGAGAACAATACTTGAGTGTTGTTTCTTTATTGTAACATTTCTTTTATTTAGTTATTTGACAGGTAGAGTTGCAGACAGTGAGAGAGAGAGACAGAGAGAAAGGTCTTCCTTTCGTTGGTTCACTCCCCAAATGGCTGCTACGGCCAGCGCTGTGCCTATCCTAAGCCAGGAGCCAGGTGCTTCCTCCTGTTCTCCCATGCGGGTGAAGGGGCCCAAGAACTTGGGCCATTCTCATAACACCTTTTCTTTAAGGCAGTTTTGAAAGTGAAAGTCAGATGGTATTAAATCTTATTTTTTAAATTTTCATCAGTAAAATTAGTGAAACTGTAACAGAAAAGCTCAGTCCCTGTCTCTCCTGCCAAACAAAAATAAAAACAAGTTTTACAGTAAAGAGAAGAGAAAGGTTAGTCTATTGATAGATGAGGGTAATAGCAGACTTTTGAGTCCCAAGAACTACCATCCTGCTTAGTGAAGATAGGCTGGGTCTTTTATTGACTGCAGAAGGGAAGTTGGGCTACTGAGTCGAGTGCTGAGGCTGGTGGTGGTTCTGATAACAGAGTATCCTGGACTCCAGCACAGTTCCTGGGAAAACTTGCAAGATGGTTTGGCTTTATCGTGAAGAGGAGAATGCAGGATAGTCTGTACAACTAACTAACTATAAAATGTTATACAGCTGAGATATGAAAGAGGCAAAGGATTGCATTAAGGGACTCCAGGGTTTCAGTAATTAGGATGCTTCCCACCTAGCCTAATGTACGTGCTTATCATTCCTGCAGTTGTTTGGACTCCTTTTCATTTTGTTGCAGTAAATTCAAACTTCTGGTCATACTGCCAGTTGAGGGCCAGATTACTTTGCCATTGCAGCTGGTTTTCTCTAGGCCAGTTTCTGGAACTGAGAAGCAAACAGTATTTATCTGTTTGAACAGTCACTTTGGGCAGTCACAAGCTTAGTAGTTGCTTTAGGTCATCAGAAAAGGAAAAATAAAATGAAAAGAAGGGTTTGGTATGGTTACACTATCCCTCTATAACAAATATATTAGTCCCTTAAAAGCACAAATGTTATTTCAAAAAAGTCATGAAGAAAAATTTCATGCATAATTTTTCTGCTATGCATTTTCCATGAAATTTGTGAAGACCTCTTATATACTGCATTTGCAAGTATGAGAACAGAAATTATATCAAGTCTATCAGTGATGTAATTAATTAAAGATAAATCAATAGTAGACATTTCCACATCCTTTTTTTCAAGCTAGTGTTTGAAAATGGTTCATTACTTTCCTGATGTAAAATTATATACTTATTAATATTAAACATTCTACAATTTAAAAGTGTTAATTGGTGTTTAGTTTTTTTACTTGGACTTCAAGATAAATTGTTGGTTTGTTTAAAACAAAACAAAGAAAATAATACAGCTGCCTGATTGTTAAAACTTATAAGGGTGAACATAGAAGTACAGTAGCATAAGATGTTAATTTCCAAACCTTAAGGGACATCAGCCAGTGGAAGCATTATGACTGTCAAATTTTCGGCACTTAGTGTAACAACAGACATGAGAGTAGTGAAATGAAGTTTACCTGTAATTACAGCTCCTCCATTGCACTGAAAAGGATGTCAAAGGTTTCTGAAAAGATTATAATGAATGAATATTAAATATATTTGGTCTTACATAACGGTGAAATTTGCATTTAGTCAATTATGATGAATCTCAAATTGATAAAAACAAATGCCTTCATAGACTAATATTTAAAATAAACTGTGCCAGGACTAGGGTTGTGGCATAGTGGTGGGCTGCCACCTGCCATGCTAGCATCCCATATGAAAGCCCCTCCCTGTCCCAGCAACTCCACTTCCAATCCAGCTCCCTATTAATGGCCTGCGAAAAGCAGTAGAAGGGTACGGCCCTTACTACCCACGTAGGAGAACCAGATAAAGATCCTGACTCTTGGCAGCCATCAGAGAAGTGAGTGAGTGGATGGAAGTTTATCTCTCTCTCTCTCTAAATATTTCTTTTTTTTTAACTTTTATTTAATGAATATAAATTTCCAAAGTACAGCTTATGGATTACAATGGCTTCCCCCCCATAACGTCCCTCCCACCCGTAACCCTCCCTTTCCCACTCCCTCTCCCCTTCCATTCACATCAAGATTCATTTTCGTTTCTCTTTATATACAGAAGATCAGTTTAGCATACATTAAGTAAAGATTTCAACAGTTTGCTCCCACACAGAAACATAAAGTGAAAAATACTGTTTGAGTACTAGTTATAGCATCAAATCTCAATGTACAGCACACTAAGGACAGAGATCCTACATGAGGAGTAAGT